>NW_022445899.1:0-2626 GCF_009761245.1 Sapajus apella | reverse complement strand
AGATAGAGAATGAAATAATGATATAATGATTACCAGAGGCTTGGAAGAGTAGTAGGAGTCGGGGGAAGTGAGGATAGTTAATAGATACAAGAATACAGTTAGAAAGAATAAATAAGACCCAGTATTTGATAGCACAATAACAATTTAATTGTACTTTTAAAAATAACTGAGTATAACTGGATTTCTTGTAAAACAAAGGACAAAATGCTTGAAGTGATACATACCCCATTTACCCTGATGTGATATTACACATTGTACGCCTGTATCAAAATATCTAATGTACCCCATAAATAAGTATACCTGCTATGTACCCTAAGAAATTAAAATTTAAAATTTAAAAATATACATATTTTGACACAAGTGAAGGTAAAAAACATATCAATAGTTATGGAATACAGCAAAAGCAGTTTAAGAGTGAATTTTACTGCAATAAAAGCCTATATTAAACAAAAAGATAGATCAAATAATATAATCATATCTCAAAGAGAAAAGGAAAAACCAAGCATGAGGTCAGTAAAAGCAAGAATATAGTAAAAATTATAGCAGAAATAAATAAGATATAGACTAGAGAAACAATAGAAAAAAATCAATGAAATAAGTCAGTTTTTTAAAAAGATAAATAAAGGAACAACCTTTAGAGAAACTAAGAAAAAAAGAGAAAACTCAAACAAATAAATCAGAAATAAAAGAGGACACATTATCACTGATACCAAAGAAATACAAATGACCCTGAGACTACTATGAAAACTTATAAGCCAACAAAACTTGATAACCTAAAAAAAATATTGGATAACCTTGGTTAATAAATTCCTATAACCACACAATCTACAAAGATTGGATCAGGAAGAAACCGAAAATCTGAAAAGACTACTTACTAATAGGTAAGGAGATTTAATCAGTAACAAAAAAAAATGCTACCTAAGAACAGGCAGCTTAGGTGACTTCACTCAGGAAGGCTACAAAACATTTAAAATGGAAATAATAGGCCAGGCACAGGGATTTGTGCCTGTAAGCCCAGAAGCTTGGGAGACTGAAGAAGGCAGATCACTTGAGTTCAGGAGTTCGAGACCAGCCTGGACAAACAGTGAGACCCCATCTCTACTAAAAGTACAAAAAAAATCCAGGCATGGTGGTGCATGTCTGTGGTCCCAGGTAGCTAAAAAGCTGAGGTGAGAGGATCACTTGAGCCTGGGTGGTGGAGGTTGCAGTGAGCTGAGATCATGTCACTTCACTCTAGCCTGGGTGACAGAACGATATCTTGTCTTAAATAAATAAATAAATGAAATGAAAATAATAAAGAAGTACTTTCCAAACTCTTCCAAATAATTGAAGAGGAGAGCACACCCTTTTTTTCTTCAAGTGATTCTCCTGCCTCAGCCTCCCAAGTAGCTGGGATTGCAGGCACGCACCACTATGCCTGGCTGATTTTTGTGTTTTTAGTAGAGATGGGGTTCTGCCATGTTGGCCAGGCTGGCCTTCAAAACTGGACCTCAGGTGATCCTCCCTCCTCAACCTCCCAAAGTGCTGGAATTCCAGGCATGAGCCACCATGCCCAGCCAGGAGAGTACAGTTCCAAATGCATTTGAAGAAGACATTCAGATGCGTATTGTATTAGTATCATTATGATACCGCAGCCAGAAGAGGACACTAGGAGAAAAGGAAATCGTAGACCAACATTTGTGATGAGCAGAGGCACAGAAATCCTCAACAAAATACTAGCAAACTGAGTCAGACAGCACATTAAGTACCACACGGTCAAGTGGAATTTATTCTTGGAATGCACAGATGATGCAACTACACAAATCAATAAATGTGACCACATCCAGAAAAATGAAATTAGATCTTTATATCAAACCATATGTGAGCCTCAACTTAAAACGGATGAAAGACATAACTGTTGTAAGGTCTAAGGCTGTATAACTACTTTTAAAAATTAGCCGGGCATGGTGGCTCATGTTTGTAATCCCAACACTTTGGGAGGCCGAGGTGGGCAGATCATAAGGTCAGGGGTTTGAGACCAGCCTGGCCAGCATGGTGAAACCTGGTCTCTGCTAAAATTACAAAAAAATTAGCTGGGTGTGGTGGTGCACACCTGTAATCTCAGCCCCTTGGGAGGCTGAGGCAGAAGAATTGCTTGAACCCAGGAGTCAGAGGTTGTAGTGAGCTGAGATCACACCACTGCACTCCAGCCTGGGCAACAAGAGCCAAACTGCATCTCAATAAAACAAAACAAAAACAAAAACTTGAGGCTTGGCCTCCCATTCCCCTCCCATTCCCCCCTCCTGGGGCCCAACTGCCTTGGCTGAGGAGGGGGCTGAGGAGATTTGAGCCCCTTCCCGGAACTGCCTGCCTAGACCATGTACTCAGCCCACCGGCCCCTGATGCCTGCATCCAGTGCAGCCTCCCTTGGCCTCCGCATGTTCGTGTGGAAGAACATGGAACCTGGCTCTGTGGCTGTGTTCCCCTGGTACTGCATGCCCTTCCTGACTCCATCTCCTTCCTGGCACCCACCAGTCTGACTCCTCCCTGCAGCCGTGCAAGGCCCAGAAACCTGCTAGCCTCCAATGAGAGTGAAGAATCTGCCCAGGGTCAGCACTCTCTGTCCCACCTGGTGGCTGCCCATGTG
>NW_022445898.1:0-2626 GCF_009761245.1 Sapajus apella | reverse complement strand
AGTGGCATGATCTCAGCTCACTGTAACCTCCATCTCCCAGGTTCCAGTGATTCTCCTGCCTCAGCCCCCCTAGTAGCTGGGACACACCACCATGTCTGACTAATTTTTCATTTTTAGTAGTGATGGGGTTTCACCACGTTGGCCAGGCTGGTCTTAAACTCCTGACCTCAGGTGGTTCACTTGCCTCTGCCTCCCAAAGTGCTGGGATTATGGGTGTAAGCCAACCTGCCTGGCCACTTATCAGTAATTTCAATTCCCATTACAAATCTCTGACCCGGGGCCATGTGCAGACATCAGCTATTTACATGAAGGAACTCACTGACTTCCCTGGACACCCTTGCCAGGTGGGTATTATTAGACTCTCCATTTTACAGAAGGGGAAGGAAGCTGAGGCTCTGAGAGGTGGTGATAGCAGCCTGAGGTCACACAGCAAGGGCAGAGCAGGGATTGCAGCCTCGATCCTGACTTATGGTTCCTAGAGTGTTTCTTGTGCACTAAGGATCCCCAACCCCATCATAATAACAATAATAAAAGCATAACAAAAAACCCCTTGTGAGCTCAGGTGGCAAGACCCTTCCAGGCCTTTGTCCCTCATTGCTGGCCTGATCTGGTGTTTGGTTTGGCATCTATGGAGGGTTGTGGCTCAGCTCTGTTACTGAATGGGCATGGCCTGCTGCTCACAGGTATTTTGGCATTTGGGTCTCAAAGCCAAGAAGGTGCTCCTTCCATGCAGACAGCATCTCTGACCACGCTTCCTGTCTGACCCCACTATTTCATTCATTGCTTTCACAGCCTTGCCCATGGTGCCAACCCTCTCTTTGTCTTGTTAGAACCCCAGGTGGGTAGACTTTGCCTGAGTTTTTTACTAAGATTTCCCTAGTATCGAGTCCAGCTCCTGCACACAGTAGGAGCTCAATAAACACTTGTCAAATGAATGGGAAAAGCAGACTGGGTGATATGTGTAAAAGGGCCTAACGGGAGTGCCCAGCACATACTGTTATAAACATTTATGGAAGGAAGGATGGACCCTGGCTGGGTGGACAGAACTTGGCTTTGGAGCCAGGAGACTATGGTTCCAATGCCAGATCTGTCTCCTCTCCTCTGAGCCTTAATGTTTCCATCTGTAAAATGGGGTCAGGGAAGAGTTGATTGGGAAGTTTTCTTTCTGGCTGGAGATTTTACTCAGTTTGGTTCCAGCTGTTTGCCTGGAGAGTCACTGTGTTCAGCCTGAAGTCTCCATAGCTGGCATTTTCCTCTTCTGGAGGTCTCACCTCCCATCAAGGAAGAGGTCCAGATTGCTGTCTGATGTCTGGTCTCTGAAATGAAGGCCATTTCGTGCAGGACTCACGAATGACTGTGGGGAAAGGCTGGGGGTATGCATGAGTGGCATGGGCAAGATGTGAGTTGGGGGACACAAAAGGGAGTGGTGAGGGCCGGTTGCGGTGGCTCACACCTGTAATCCCAGCACTTTGGGAGGCTGAAGTGGGCAGATAACCTTAGGTCAGGAGTTCAAGACCAGCCTGATAACCTGGGCAACATAGAGAAACCGAGCCTCTAATAAAAAATACAAAAATTAACTGGATCTGGTGGTGGGCTCTTGTGGTCCCAGCTACTTCGGAGGCTAAGGAAGGGGAATCATTTGAACCTGTGATGTGGAGCTTGCAATGAGGCAAGATGGTGCCATTTCACTCCAGCTGGGGTGACAGAATCAGAGAGAAGGAATGAGGGAGGGAAGGAAGGAAGGGGGAGAGGGAGGAAGGAAGAAAGAAAGAGAGAAAAAGAAACAAAGAAAGGAAGAAAGAAAGAAACAGAAAGATAGGAAGGAAGATAAGAGAGAAAGAAAGAGAAAGAGGAAGAGAGAAAAATAAAGATAAAAACAAAGGAAGAGAGAGAAAAGAGAGGAAGGAAAGAAGGAAGTCAAGAAGAGGAGGCAGGAGGGAGGGAGGGAAGGTAACAGAGAAAAGAAAAAGATACATGCACGCATATGCTCATTGCAGCATGATTCCCAATAGCAAACACATGAAACCAACTTCAATTCCCATCGACGGTAGACTGATAAAGAAAATGTGCTACATATACACCATGGAGTATGATGAAGCCATACAACAGAATGAGGTCATGTCCTTTGCAGCAACATCGATGAAGGTAGAAGCCATTATCTTACATAAACTAACAGAGGAACAGAAAACCACATATACACGTTCTCACAAGTAGAAGCTCAACATTGAGTACACATGGACACTACAGACATGGGGACTTATTTGAGGATGAAGGAAAGAGGAGGGTCAGGACTGAAAAACTACCTATGAGGTACAGTGCCTACCACATAGGTGACAAATACCCTGTACAACAATCCCCACGGACACTTATATAATAAACCTCCACAGGTATTTCCGAGCCTAAAATAAAAGTTAAAAAAAAAAAAACTGTTAAATTAAATCAAAAGAAGCATAAGGAAAGGAAAATGTGAGATAAAAACAGAAAAATAGTAGATATAATAAATACTTTGGTACCTTAAAAAAAGGAAATAGACAAATTAGTAAGAAGGGAAATAAGCATAAAAGCAAAAAAAGACAAGAAAAAAATTGTAAGTTAACTCTAATTATGAGGGACTATTTTGCACAAC
>NW_022445897.1:532-2626 GCF_009761245.1 Sapajus apella | reverse complement strand
TAGCTGGGATTACAGGCACGTGCCACCATGCCCAGCTAATTTTTTTTGTATTTTTAGTAGAGATGGGGTTTCACCGTGTTGACCAGGATGGTCTCGATCTCTTGACCTCGTGATCCATCTGCCTCGGCCTCCCAAAGTGCTGGGATTACAGGCGTGAGCCACCGCTCCCAGCCTACAGGATATTTTTATCAGAGGTATACTCAGCATTTGATGTTCTTTAATCAATCAACAAATATTCATTAACCATGGCATTTCACTTTCATTACTACATTCTGAGCACGTTAAAACAATCCTGGTTGGACATCCTGTACTCCCAGCTCACATCCCTGAATTTCATAGTCCTCACAGTTATTTCCATGGAACCAAATAGTAGGTAGCTATTTTCATTAGCTACCTACTGACAGATATATAGTCAAGGAGCTTGAAGTCCAAAGAGGGGAGTAAACTATCTTGTATCTATTCCCAGGAAAATTCAATTAATTTTCCTCCTTGACCAAAAAAAAAAAAAAAAGAAAAAAAAAAAGAAAGACCATGTACACAAGCAAAGTGAAGAACAAAATGAAAGTAATTGGTTAAATAATTTAAACTTCGAAAGTTCTGCCAATCCTCTTCATGTTGACTTCATGGATATTAGAGTTTTACATAGAGCTGAAAGCAGCTTAGAGGTCACCTTGTCTTTGTCCTTCATTTGACCACTTAATCAAGTCTACAAATATTATTATTGAGCACCTCCTGTGAACCACAGGCTTAGTAAATACAAGATGAGAAAATCAAAGTCCAGCCAAATGAGTGCAGCTGCCCACAACCCCAGGCTTATCCAGAGGGCCCTGAAATCACGGTTCTAGAATTTCTGAATTTCTGTCTACAGCAACCTGTCCACGTTTTCCCATGGCCTCCAAAGTCCATAGCATCCTGGTCTCTTCTCTCCATGAAGCAGTTCCAGCCCCATTGCTGATTGGAGTACATGTGTGTTTTTCAGTTCCAAGAAGTAAACTATGGTTTTCAGGGAAGTGGATTTGGGAAACGAAGCTGATTTGGGAAATGAGTTTTAAAGGTTTGAAAGGTAGAATTGTGATTTAGAGGATAAGTTAACTAGAAAGACCAGGAAGTGAGGTCTGGAAAGGGAGATTAAAGAAAAACGATTATGATTTAGGGACTTTTTCAGAGGAGGATCTAGAGTTATTGAGTGGGTAACAGGAGAAAGAAGGCTGCAGTTTGGAATAAGTGGGTCAATAGAAAAGTTAGAACAAAGAAAAGGATCTTGAAGAAATAACCTATGGATTCAGACAAGTAAATTCAATTTACTTGTCTTGGACTCCAGGTCACATATTAAATAGATATATTTCAAAAATGTACCCAAAAGAACAAATGTAGGTTTGAATATTATACAGTGAGTATTTTTTAAACAACAACTCTGAATGTTTTCTTCTTTAAAATAAATACTTAGGTAACATTCTGATGCACTGATGGTTTAAGATTGCCCAGAGTTTAGAGGGTTTTTTTTCTTCTGATTGTGGCAGGGTGAAAATCCTGCCTCTTCAAAGACAGCCCTGAGCTTAGATAGTAGTGCTTATGTGAGGCCTGGAATCCCCCCTGTAAAATAATTCCCAGTCTGACATATGTAGGTGGCAGCTGACCCTTGTTTGTACAGGGAATGAGGGTGCAATGCCTTCTCTTAGATTAAGAAACTACCAAACAGGAACCCAAAAATTGATCCACTTGAGAGCCTGCAGAAGAGCAAGCTGGTTAAGAGCAAGCAGGTCCTCCAAGAGTGTATAAAAGTTTTCAAGAGTTATATGTGTGCGGTGGCTCATGACTGTAATCCCAGCACTTTGGGAGGCTGAGGCAGGTGGATTGTGATGTCAGGAATTCAAGACCAGCCTGGCCAAGATGTTGAAATCCCATCTCTACTAAAAATACAAAAATTAGCTGAGCATGGTGGCAGGCACCTGTAATCCCAGCTACTCAGGAGACTGAGGCAAGAGAATTGCTTAAACCTGGGGAGCAGAGATTGCAGTGAGCCGAGATCATGCCACTGCACTCCAGTCTGGGTGACAGAGTGAGACTCCATGAAAAAAAAAAAAAAAAAAAAAA
>NW_022445897.1:0-432 GCF_009761245.1 Sapajus apella | reverse complement strand
TGCAGTGAGCCGAGATCATGCCACTGCACTCCAGCCTGGGTGACAGAGTGAGACTCCATGAAAAAAAAAAAAAAAAAAAAGAGCTGAGTCAGAGAGAAGCCCTAGAAAGACTTCCACATTCATTGGTAGAGAATAAAATATTTGACATTTCATTCATTCAGGTGGGTGCTCCTCTGTATTTATTTAAGATGCCTATGGGTAAGTAAATATTTTTAGCAGCTTTATTCATAATAGTCAGAAGGTGGAAACAACTCAAGTGTCCATCAACTGATGATCAGATCAACAAAATGTGGTATATCCATATAATGAAGCATAATTTGACCATAAAAAGGAATGAAGTTCTGATATGTGCTACAATATGGATGAACCTTGAAAACATTATGCTAAGTGAAAGAAGCCAGACACAAAAGACCACATATTGCATGATTCCAT
>NW_022445896.1:0-2626 GCF_009761245.1 Sapajus apella | reverse complement strand
CCAGGCTAGAAAATCCCCAGCCCAGGCTGCCTATTGCATTTTTTTTATGTGGGGGGGAGACTGAGTCTTGCTCTATTGCCCAGGCTGGAGTGCAGTGGCACAATCTCAGCTCACTGTAGCCTTCACCTCCTGGGTTCAAGCGATTCTCCTGCCTCAGCCTCCCAAGTAGCTGGGACTACAGGTGCTTGCCACCACGCCCGTCTAAATTTTTGTGTTTTTGGTAGAGACGGGGTTTCGCCCTGTTAGCTAGGATGGTCTTGATCTCCTGACCTCGTGATCCTCCCGCCCCCGCCTCCCAAAATGCTGGGATTACAGGTGTAAGCCACCACGCTCGCCTTTTTTTTTTTTTAAATAGAAAATAGAAAAAACATGTATCTGAAATTGCCTGCTTCTTGGCTTCAGAGAACAGCCGTTGCACAGCCAGGCACAAAGAGAAGTTTAGTAAATACTTGCTGAAGTTAAAGAACAGGAGGCGACAAAGAGGGAGGGAGGATGATTCTACCTCTCCCCTGCGCCTCCCCTCCCCTCCCAGTGTAGGGGTGGAAATGGCAGCCAGCAGCTGTTGGGATGGGGTGGAGGACGTAGGAGGGGCACACGCCCCAGCTTTCCAGCCCTGAGCCTCACAGTGCCCTCTTCCCTCCTCAGCACAACAAGGGACACAACACTGAATGGATTCTACATCCCCAAGGAATGCTGTGTCTTCATAAACCAGTGGCAGGTCAACCATGACCCATGAGTACACATCTCATCCGGAGAAATGTGTGCAAGTTCAGCAGTCGGGAAGGCTGTTTGTCCCTGCTAGGAACTGTTTATATAATGAAAGGAGGGGACTCGATTGCTATATAGTCTGCTCTAAGTGACAATATGTACAGACGTTTCACAGCCCAGGTGAGTTGGCTTACTCTTGTAATCCCAGCACTTTGGGAAGCTGAGATGGGCGAATCACATGAGGTCAGGAGTTCAAGACCAGCCTGGCCAACATGGTAAAACCCGGTCTCTATTAAAAGTACAAAAATTAGCCAGGTGAGGTGATGTGTGCCTGTAATCCCAGCTGCTCGGGAGGCTGAGGCAAAAGAATTTCTTGAACCCGGGAAGTGAAGGCTGCAGTGAGCCGAGATCACGCCATTGCACTCCAGCCTGGGCAACAGAGCGAGACTCTGTCTCAAAAACCACACACACAAAAAACCACACACACAAAAACAAAGATTTCAGAAACTTTAGTGCACAGGAATCAACCAGGATGGCCAGATGCGGTGGCTCACACCTGTAATCCCAACACTTTGGGAAGCCGAAGCAAGCAGATCACTTGAGGTCAGGAGTTTGAGACCAACCTGGGCAACATGGCGAAACCCCATATCTACTAAAAATAAAAATAATTTTTAAAAAAGTCAGCCAGACATGGTGATGTGCCTGTAGTCCCAGCTACTCAGGAGACTGAGGCAAGAGAATTTCTTGAACTCTGGAGGTGGAGACTGCAGTGAGCTGAGATCGTGCCACTGCATCCCCAGCCTGGGTGACAGAGTGAGGCTCTGCCTCCAAAAATAATAATCATGATGATAATAATAATAACCAAGACATTTGTTACAGCTGATGGCTCCCCCAGGGTTCTACTGTGGCATCTAAGGTGGGGTGCCTCAGGCGATTCTGATGTGAATGGCCCAGAGACCTCTGTTTGGAAAGCCCCACCTTAGTGAATAGGTAGGGGGACCATAAATTTACCGTCCACACTGGGACACTTGAGTGTGAAAATGCTACCAATGTTTATGCTGTTCATCATCACTCCAAAACAATAAACATAAGCTGGGACATACTGCTGAGGTCCCTTGGGAGGCGTATTTTGAGTAGGATGAAAAGATGTATGTTTTTGTTTCTTTTTTTTTATTTTAATTTTTTTATTTTTTTTATTTTTTGAGACTTAGTTTTGCTCCGTCACCCAGGCTGGAGTGTAGTGGCACAATCTCAGTTCACTACAACATCTGCCTCCCAGGTTCAAGCGATTCTCCTGCTTCAGTCTCCCCAGTGGCTGAGAAAACAGGAATCCGCCACCACACCCGGCTAATTTTGTATTTTTAGTAGAGACAGTGTTTCACCACGTTGGTCAGGCTGGTCTCAAGCTCCTGATCTCAGATGATCTGCCTGCCTCGGCCTCCCAAATTGCTGGGATGACAGGTATGAGCCACCCAGCCCAGCTAATTTTAATTTTTAAATAGAGACAATGTCTCCCTATGTTCCCCACGCTGGTTTTGAACTCAAGGGCTCAAGGGATCTTCCTGCCTCAGCCTCCCAAAGTGCTAGGATTACAAGGGTGAGCCACCAAACCCAGCCTGTTTTTCTTTTAATTTCTTTTAGATAAAGCATTATTTAAAATAAATTAATATTAAAAGGCACTATCTTTAAGCCTGGTCATTTTAGAGAGAGCTTTGTCAAAGAAATAAGCATCAGGCCAGGTGCGGTGGCTCATGCCTGTAACATGAAGCTGGGCTCAGCCTCCCAGCATTTTGGGAGGCTGAGGAAGGTGGATTGCTTGAGCTCACAAGTCTGAGACCAGCCTGGGCGACAGAGTAAAACCCTGTCTCTGCAAAAAAAAAAAGTACAAAAATTAGCTGCATGTGGTGCCTGTAGTCCC
>NW_022445895.1:0-2626 GCF_009761245.1 Sapajus apella | reverse complement strand
ATAGGAGTGTCCTCTTAAGCTGCCACTTTTACAAATGTAAGCAAAATCATTTTATAAAGAGATATTTTGTCTTATTAAACACTGTCCCATGTATATCATCCAGATTTTTCTCTTAACTTGAAGGAAATGTGAATGAATATTGGAGCAGAAGGTTTACATTAGAGTTTTTAATGTTAAACTGTTATATGAGCCCTTTAAATTTATGGAAAGGCAAAAAATTGCCTGGCAGGAATATCTGCAAAAGCAATATACATGAGGGAAAAAAATCACACTACAAAAATAGAGAGTACACAAAGAATATCTGAAATAGCCAAGGCTGGAAATTGACTTACAAAGTCTAGCATGAGCCAAGATGATCTCATTTTATGTGGCGCCATCTTTAAGGACAAGATTACAGCTCTAAACTCTATCTTTTAGACTTTCATTATTTTGGTTAATTCTAAGAGGAGGCATTTCAGACTTCTTCATCTCCTGATTAAAGGAATATAATGACTAATTGAGGTTCAAGCGATTCTCCTGCCTCAGCCTCCTGAATAGCTGGAAGTACAGGTGTGGGCCACCATACCCAGCTAATTTTTATATGTTTGGTAGAGATGGGGTTTCATGGTGTTGGCCAGGATGGTCTCGATCTATTGACCTCGTGATCCCCTGGCTTCTGCCTTCCAAAGTGCTGGGATTATGGGGGTGAGCCACCACACCTGGCCTGGTTAGGTATTTCTTGGGCCTAGAGGGGCTGTGAAAAGATTACTTGGACACCCTGAGTGCTGTGAACCACGAAATCTAAGAATCTTTGGATTAGCATTTATTTTTATTTAAATCATTATTACCATAGGCTCTTAAATCACTTAATGATTGTTTGCTTTGCAAACCTAAAACAGAACTTTTTAAGATAAACTTTAACTTGCTACAAGTCATAAAATTATTTCCATATAAAGTCTGTTTATTAAATGTGTTAAACTGTTATTTATTTTTATAGTAATAGCCAAGGTCATTTTGTGCTAAATTAAAATTTTCAGTACCATAAATATTTCCCGAATGGAAGTTTTTTGTGAATAAACGTTTTGTTTTACATTAAAAAAAAAAAAAGCTGCTTACCAGCTATGTAGTATTGAGCAAGTTACTTAAGTTACTTTTTTTTTTATCATACTTTTATTATAAACTTTTTTTAGGTATGAAACTTGGTTCAACTGAAACTTGGTTCAACTGAAACTTTGTTCAACTGTTACAAACAGAATTATTTCCTCTGGGATCCCCTCCACATAAGGAAGTTATCCCTGTAATTACTATTTGTAAAGTCTTCTTAACTATGAGAAAATGTTACCCTCCCCAAGACACACACACATACTCTCCTGTGATGAGGAGGCTGAACGCTATCCAGCGCGTGGTTCAGTCTGAGATCTGCCATATTCCTGGGGAGAAATCAGTCCCAGTCCCTTTGCTGTCATGGTGTCTCCAGAGCCACCCCTTTCTGTAACAAGCATTTTGAAATTCATTCATGCTCATCTCATTTGGATTTCAATGTTTCTTCCCACTCAACAGCCGATTCGGAGTTCTTAGGAATTGCTGGAAATATTGATTGCATTTTACTTCGAAATTCTTTCATACTGTGAACTCCTAAAGCTTTCCAGACTGCGAAGCTAATTACACCAACCCCACACCAAGGATACAGTGAGCCCCAGCCCAGAGCTCGTAAGGCAAGGGAAGACCCGCTCTCCGGTAAAGCAGCCGTGGCCATACTTCCCTTATTGAACCATTCAGGGCTTTTCTTTTTCGTCAATGATAACGTTGTAATAAAACCTGCAAGCATTCCAGCTGCAGCAACAGTACCAAGGAGAATTCCACCTTTATAATGGGGTGGAACATAATATTAACATATATATATATATATATATACACACACACACACACACACACACACACATATATATATATACACACACACGTATATATATACATATATATACATATATATATACACATATATATATGTATATATATACATATATATATATATTTTTTAAGGTTGGAACTGCTTTTATTGGGGGAGGATGCCACAAGGCCCCGCCCACGGTCAGGTTAGTGTTCTGCCCTTGCAGAGGTGCCGGCAGCCTGACACCTCCACCTGCCGCCTGCCCGGGGTTAGTGGAACATGCAAAGCTCAGAGAGTGGAGGCAGGAGTGGTCGCTGCTGAGGCCAGGGCTGGGTGGAACGGGAGGGTCAGCACAGAGCCGGCTGGAGTCTCTGGGCCCAAAAGGGGTTGGGGCTCCCTGGGAGAGAGATGGGCAGGCAGCACCCCAGCGTGGGGGCTCCACAAGCTAGAGGGACCCTGGGCCCACCAGGAGGACAGGTTTGCAGCTCCCAGCCACACCAGCTGGAACGCCCGTCTCCCCCTGGGTCTGGGTCCCTGGGGCCTGGGGTGAGAGGCAGACATGGAAGGCACTTACTAGGGAACAGAGGCTGGAGGGCTGAAGCCGGAGGCCGGGCTCTCAGGAGTGAGTGTGGGGGTGAGCTGGAAAGCAGCGATCAGACAGCGCTGTGGGGGCTGGGCCTGCTGGCTCTGCAGGCAGGACTTCGTCTTTCCATGGGGAAGGGGCTTCTCTGGGTAGACTGGGAGAGAGGCTGACTG
>NW_022445894.1:1385-2626 GCF_009761245.1 Sapajus apella | reverse complement strand
GAGCCTGCCTAGAGTCCTATGTCCCCTTCACATCTCCTCCTGGGGGAGTTAGCTCAGACCCCAAGGGTCTGAAGCACAGAGTGTATTGTTCCATCCACGTGGGTACCAGCCTGGGCACCCGTGCCTACCCTTTGGGCATAGCTGTTCCAAGCTAGGCCCCTCTAGACTTCAAGGGGACAGACTGTGAGTGGGACAAGGGTTGCTCCCAGGAGAGGCTATGCCAAGCTGGCTTGGGAGCACAGCCATCTTGTGGCCAGAGTGACCGGGAGGCTGTGCTATCTATCTATCTATATCTATGCATCTATCTATCTATCTATCTACCTATCTATCTACCTATCATCTATCTATCTACCTATCATCTATCTATGTACCTATCTACCTACCTATCTATCTCCTTTGATCTGAATCTGCCACGTCTTTGTTCAGTCATTCAACAAACATTCATAAAGCATCTACTGTGTACCAGGTAATAGGCTAAAGTCCATGCAAACAAACAGACCAGACCAATGTCCCTGCTCTCCTGAACAGAAAGGAAGACAGAGAGTAATGAAGTCATCACACAAAAGCCAGGGGTTCCACATGCTGTGGGTGCTGCCTTCTGTGTCCTGCGACTAGATGCTTCTCACCTGGACGCTGCCCACCTCTCCAGCCACCTCCGTCTCTCTCAGGATGAGCACACTGTCCTATGAACAAGGGCTCGGTGTCCTTACTCAGACAGTTCCCCACCCACAGCCACAGAGGGCTTCCTCTGCACTCTCCCTCTGAACCTTCCATGGACCTCCACTCAGAGTAAAACCCAAACTCCTTCTGGTGACTTGTGACGCCCTACGTGACGGGGTCTCCTGTCACCTCTCCCACCTTATCCCTGCCCCCAACACACTGGCCTCCCCATGTCTCAACTTCACAGGCACATCCCTGCCTCTGGGCTTCTGCTCGGAACGTTCCACGCCTGGACGTCCCCATGTCTTCCTCTCCCACTCCACACCAGCCTCTGTTCAAATGTCAGCATCTCAAGAAAGCACCTTCCTTCCTGCCTTCCCTTGCCCTGCCTCACTTTCTTCCAGAACACTGGCCTGGATAAATAGAACCCACATTCTATTTTGTATTTGTTAGTTATCATCTGTTTCCTCGTTCAGAGCTGGGATTCTTGTCTCTTGTCCACTGCTGCATCAGAGCCTAGAACATGCCTGGTACCTAAGAGGTACTCAATGAATATTTTTTTTTTTTTTTTTTTGGGAAGG
>NW_022445894.1:0-1285 GCF_009761245.1 Sapajus apella | reverse complement strand
CCTCCCGGGTTCAGGCAATTCTTCTGCCCCAGCCTCCTGAGTCGCTGGGATTACAGGCATGCGCCACCATGCCCAGCTAATTTTTTGTATTTTTAGTAGAGACGGGGTTTCACCATGTTGACCAGGATGGTCTCGATCTCTTGACCTCGTGATCCACCCGCCTCGGCCTCCCTCAATAAATATTTGTTAAAAATGAATGAAGACAATTGCAAAGTGTGGGTAAGGGCTGAGAATAAAAACCATGGGAAGCCAGTGCAGGATGGAGCAGGGGCTGCACTCACCTGGTGGAGGTGGCAGGTGGGGGTCAGAAGTGGTTTCCCTGAAAGTTAGCTGGGTGTGGTGGCGTGCGCCTGTACTTCCAGCTACTTGGGAGGGTGAAGCAGGAGAATTGCTTGACCTTAGGAGGCAGAGGTTGCAGAGAGCCAAGATCATGCCACTGCACTCCAGCCTGGGCAACAGAGCGAGAGTCTGTCTCAAAAAAAAAAAAAAAAAAAAAAAATAGAAGTGGTTTTCCTGAGAAACTGGAAAGGCCCGTCAGAGTGAGACCCAAACTGAGGCAAGGTGGCTGGGCCTTTGAGCCTCCCCATTAACCAGTAACAGGCCGTCCCTGGGGAACGGGCATGACCTTGTCCCTGAGAATGGGACATTTGACTGAAATCTGAAGGCCAGGAAGGAGCTGAGGGAAACATGGGAAAGAGCCCTGCTGGGGTGCTGGGGTGGGGAACGGGAAGGCCAGGAGCGTTGAGGCAGCTGGGGGAGCTGAGAGGAGGTGTGCAGAGCTGGGAGGTGACCCCTGGGGTCAGGAGCTCAGTTTATCCTCAGAGCAATGGGTAGCCTTGAAGGGCTTAAGCTGGAGATTGGCTGGATCTATTTGGAGTTTCATGGAAATCCTTTGGCTGCCCTGTGGAGACGGGATCAGAAGAGACAAGAGAAGGGAGGGAACCCACTTAGGAAGCTGTAGAGATTCAGACGCGCCTCATGTGTGGCTGCAAACATGGAGAAAGAAGGAGGAGGCAGGAAGCCTGATCTTTGGGGGACTCCGGTGGGAGCCAAGCCAGAGCCTCCGCCACGGCTGGTTGGTTGTCTCAGGGGTAGTCACCTCTGGGCTCCGGGAACCCGAAACAGACTCAGAGAAGGAGAGAGCCTCACCCAACAGCTTACGGTGCGGGGGCTGCTCTCTGGGACCACCCCGAAAGGGAATGAGCAGCAGAAGTTACAGCTGGGGCCTCAGCCTCTTTGCAGGGAATTCTGGGCTGAAAGGCGGCCGCGTCTTTGACCTCGCTGT
>NW_022445893.1:0-2627 GCF_009761245.1 Sapajus apella | reverse complement strand
TGATGGCAGAACACACAGAGCTTACTTTTTCAACAGGAGGGTAAAGGGTACATTTGTTTTTTTTGTACAGGCGGTAACTTAAGTGTCTGCTGATGTTTTGTTTGCACCTGGAACCTCTCTTATTCCCTTACCCCGCAGGGTGTTCCTATCAGGACTTAGCCTAAGGGAAGTGTGGTGTAGCCCTGGGGGCAAAAATGCAGACTGGGAGCCCCACCCAAGGGGCCATGGTGGAGACCTGCTCTTGGCGGACAGGAAGGAAGGTGACCCAGACCCTGCAGAACTCCAGCTGAACGTCAGGGACTTGCCTCCATGCAGGTGTCAGAAGGGATCCTGGCCAGGAAAGTCACACTGAAGCCTCCCAGGTATCCTAGGGTGCCGCAGCAGGCAGTGACACCCGAGGACTAAGGCGGCTGTGTCTGGGCTCAGAATGTGTCTCTGGCAGTGGTTAGGAGAGAGGTTCCCAGCCAGATCCCACAGGGAGAGTCACTGTATCAGGAGCAAATGGGAATGACCCAGGTGCCCTGACAGCAGCCAACACCTCCGCCTCCTCCCAGGCACAATGGCCTTGAAAGTCAGGACCACAGTGAGGGTTGAGCGTGAGTCTGTGGGAGCAGCTGCAGTGCACAGGACTCCGGTGTGGTCTGCTGGGTGCAGGTGGCTGTGTTGGGACCAGCTGTGAAGACTGAAGTGTGGAGGAGGTTTGGAGTGAGGGAGAGGACGTGGCAGAGGCCGGCTGCTGGCCTCTGCTGGAGGAGTCTCATGCTTCAGAAAGAGCATGTGCACCCCACGGCTGTGAGAGCAGAGAAAGAAAGGGTTGTATTGACCAGAGCCATCCCCAGAGGGTCCTCAGGAGCCAGGAGGGCCCAGCTTTGGGAACCGGTGGCCTGTCGCTGTTTGGGTGCTGCCCAGCTGGGCTACGCATGCACTGCTCTGCATCTGTTGAGAAAAGCCGGAACATAGGGTTTCGGGCTGGGAAATTCTCACAGGTTCCCAGTACCAAGATGGCAGGCAGGGCGGCAGTTAGGACACGTTTCTCCACCCATGCAGAGCTCTGGAGCAGCTCTCATGCATAATTTTGGGTTTACACTGCCCACATCCTTATGGGTTCATGGGAAAAAATAGTATTTTCTCTCTTTGTACAAGGAGGATATTTTTTTTTCTGTTGTTTCTCACAGGAAACTCAGATTCTTAGCCATGTAAATATCATTTCCCATGGCCATGTCCTCGTGGCCCGGCATTTCTCCCACCTTCGGAGGTTAATTGGTTTCTGAAGACCTCCTCCTGGCCGGCCACAGTGGCTCACGCCTGTAATCCCAGCACATTGGGAGGCCAAGGTGGGTGGATCACAAGGTCAGGAAACTGAGACTATCCTGGTCAACATGATGAAACCCCGTCTCTACTAAAAATGTAAAACTTAACCTGGCGTGGTGGTGGACACCTGTAATCCCAGCTATTCAGGAGGCTGAGGCAGGAGAATCGCTCAAACCCAGGAGGCAGAGTTTGCAGTGAGCTGAGATTGCGCCACTGCTCTCCGGCCTGGCGACAGAGCGAGACTAGGTCTCAAAAAAAAAAAAAAAAAAAAAAAAAAGAAAACTCCTACTGAGTATTTGATGACATGCAGGGTTTTTTTTGAAGGTGTCAGCTACCATATGTTATTCTGGTTTTGTAGGAAACCATACATACTTTGTTTTTTAGACACAGGGTCTCATTATGTCGCCCAGGCTGGAGTGCAGTGGTGCAATTACTGCTCACTGCAGGCTGGACATGCCAGGCTCAAGCGATGCTCCTGCATCAGCCTCCAGAGTAGCTGGGACTACAGGGGCCCACCACCACACCCCACTTTCATGCTTACTTTTTTTTATAGGTGCATACTGAAGTATTTAGGAGAGTCTGTGCTATCAGTATTTTCATGAATTGGCGTTTGATGTTTTGTGTTACAACTCAACACCAAACTCAACGTCATACAGATTTTCTTTTAGATTTTTTATAGTTTTGCATTTAAAATTACAGTCTCTGCAGTATTTTGAGTAGGTTTTTGTTTTTCTTCATTTGTGTATATATTCATTTCATTCTACGTGGCTTCCAAAGTCGTCCGTCACCGTCTTTGGGAAGGAATGGCTACAGTGGGCTTCATTTTGGTTTGTAAAATTATTACATTGAGTCAACTCAATAATGAATTTTATGGATCTTTCAGGACAGCCAGGCGGGGTTGCACGTCCACCTAGAAATGGAGCTAGAGTGTCTGTGGTGAGCTCTGGCATCACCAGAGGGTGCACGAACCCACCCCTGACCGACTTCCCTCTGAGGTGGCAGGAGCAGCAAGGAGCTTTATGTTCCTCAGGGCAGCATGAAGGTCGTGTCAACTTGGTGTTGTTCATCGGTGAGTAACAAACTTCGCGTCCAAAGCCTTGAGTGCAGAGGAGAGAGTCTTCAGAGAGCACTCAGCAGAGGAAGGAATTCAGCTAGAAAAACGAAACCCTCAAATCCACTCTTGACTACACTCTGATATTGTCAGTGTCCAAGACACAGTGGCTGCTAATAAATATTCTCACAGTGATCTCTAATATGATAATCACACCGTGCCCTAACACCAATATAATATTCACACCATGCCCTAACGCTAATAT
>NW_022445892.1:1319-2628 GCF_009761245.1 Sapajus apella | reverse complement strand
GGCTCTCTTATGTGCTCGTTCACCTTCCCATGTAGCATCTGTATTTAGATTCAGCGAGTGAGAAACACGTTTCTCAAAATAGCGGCGTTTGGATATTCCGGAGTGAATGGGAGTATAGGGTTTAATGAGAGATATCTGGCTCTAAAACAAAAACGGAGCTATGTAGAAGAATGATTTTCACGGTGTATGTTCAACTTACAGAGTTAAACAGATGTGTGAATGTAGCAGTTCAGAAACACTTTCTTTGGAGAATCTGGAAAGAGATAATTCCAGCCATATAGAGGCTCATATGATTTAGCGGTGAGATCCAGTCTAAACCACAGGAGGAACGTCTCTTTCAAACTGCTCTGCTGTGTTTCCTTCACATTAGGAAGTTGCATCTATGTTTAGATTCAGCGAGTTAGAAACAGGATTCTTCTAAAAGCTGCGTTTGGATATTCCTCGGTTATTGGGAGAATAGGGTGTAATGAGAAATATCTGGATCTAAAACAAAAACGGAGCTATGTAGAAGAATGATTGTCAAGGTGTATATTCAACATATGGAGTTAAACAGATGTGTGAATGTAGCAGTTGAGAAACCCTTTCTTTGGAGAATCTGGAAAGAGATATTTCCAGCCATAAACAGGCTAATAAGAATTAGCAGTAAGACCGCATCTAAACCACATTAGAAACGTCTCTTTCAAACTGCTCTGCTGTGTGTTCGTTGACCTTAGGAAGTTGCATCTATGTTTCGATTCAGCGAGTTAGAAACACGTTTCTTCTAAAAGCTGCGTGTCGATATTCTTGAGTGTATTGGAGTATACAGTGTAATGAGAAATATCTGGCTCTAAAACAAAAACGGAGCTATTAAGCAGAATGATTGTCAAGGTGTATATTAAAGTTACATAGTTAAACAATTGTGTGAATATTGCAGTTTAATAACACATTCTTTGGAGAATCTGGAAAGAGATATTTCCAGCAATATACAGACTCTTAAGAAGTAGCTACAAGATCGCGTCTAAATCACATTAGAAACGTCTCTTTCATACAGCTCTGCTGTGTGTTCGTTCACCTTCGGAAGTTGCATCTATGTTTAGATTCAGCGAGTTAGAAACACGTTTCTCCAAAAAGCGGCGTTTGTATATTCCTGAGTGAATGGGAGTATAGCGTGTAATGAGAAATATAGGGCTCTAAAACAATAACGGAGCTATGTAGCAGAATGATTGTCAAGGTGTATATTAAACTTACAGAGTTAAACAATTGTGTGAATGTAGCAGTTCACTAACCCTTTCCTTGGAGAATCTGGAAAGAGATATTTCCAGCCATATAC
>NW_022445892.1:0-1309 GCF_009761245.1 Sapajus apella | reverse complement strand
GGCTCTCTTATGTGCTCGTTCACCTTCCCATGTAGCATCTGTATTTAGATTCAGCGAGTGAGAAACACGTTTCTCAAAATAGCGGCGTTTGGATATTCCGGAGTGAATGGGAGTATAGGGTTTAATGAGAGATATCTGGCTCTAAAACAAAAACGGAGCTATGTAGAAGAATGATTTTCACGGTGTATGTTCAACTTACAGAGTTAAACAGATGTGTGAATGTAGCAGTTCAGAAACACTTTCTTTGGAGAATCTGGAAAGAGATAATTCCAGCCATATAGAGGCTCATATGATTTAGCGGTGAGATCCAGTCTAAACCACAGGAGGAACGTCTCTTTCAAACTGCTCTGCTGTGTTTCCTTCACATTAGGAAGTTGCATCTATGTTTAGATTCAGCGAGTTAGAAACAGGATTCTTCTAAAAGCTGCGTTTGGATATTCCTCGGTTATTGGGAGAATAGGGTGTAATGAGAAATATCTGGATCTAAAACAAAAACGGAGCTATGTAGAAGAATGATTGTCAAGGTGTATATTCAACATATGGAGTTAAACAGATGTGTGAATGTAGCAGTTGAGAAACCCTTTCTTTGGAGAATCTGGAAAGAGATATTTCCAGCCATAAACAGGCTAATAAGAATTAGCAGTAAGACCGCATCTAAACCACATTAGAAACGTCTCTTTCAAACTGCTCTGCTGTGTGTTCGTTGACCTTAGGAAGTTGCATCTATGTTTCGATTCAGCGAGTTAGAAACACGTTTCTTCTAAAAGCTGCGTGTCGATATTCTTGAGTGTATTGGAGTATACAGTGTAATGAGAAATATCTGGCTCTAAAACAAAAACGGAGCTATTAAGCAGAATGATTGTCAAGGTGTATATTAAAGTTACATAGTTAAACAATTGTGTGAATATTGCAGTTTAATAACACATTCTTTGGAGAATCTGGAAAGAGATATTTCCAGCAATATACAGACTCTTAAGAAGTAGCTACAAGATCGCGTCTAAATCACATTAGAAACGTCTCTTTCATACAGCTCTGCTGTGTGTTCGTTCACCTTCGGAAGTTGCATCTATGTTTAGATTCAGCGAGTTAGAAACACGTTTCTCCAAAAAGCGGCGTTTGTATATTCCTGAGTGAATGGGAGTATAGCGTGTAATGAGAAATATAGGGCTCTAAAACAATAACGGAGCTATGTAGCAGAATGATTGTCAAGGTGTATATTAAACTTACAGAGTTAAACAATTGTGTGAATGTAGCAGTTCACTAACCCTTTCCTTGGAGAATCTGGAAAGAGATATTTCCAGCCATATAC
>NW_022445891.1:0-2629 GCF_009761245.1 Sapajus apella | reverse complement strand
AACTGAGAAAGCCTTAGATGCGAGAAGTGTTATGAAGCAGCATGAAGACAAAGAAAACCTAAACTTAAGTACATTACAGAATGCTGAACACCCACACAATGAATCTTAACAGGCAAAATTAAAAGACACATTATATTCAAAGGAAGAATAACATGAACACTTTATATCTTTTAAGAATATTGGAAGCCAGAAAACAATAGAATAACATCCTTTAATGTGCTAAAATAAAATAACTGCCTACCTAGATTTTTTTTCCTTTTAGAGACCAGGTCTCTCTCTGTTGCCCAAGTTGCAGTGCAGTGGCATAATCATAGCTCAGTGTAACCTCAAACTCTTGGGCTCAAGCAATCATCCTGTCTCAGGCTCCTGAGTAGCTAGGACTACAGGTGCATACCACCACACCCAGCCCTTTTTTTTTTTTTTTTTTTTTGGTTTTTGGAGAGATGGGATCTTAGTATGTTTCCCAAGCTGGTCTCAAACTGCTGGCCTCAAATGATCCCTCTGTCTTGGCTCCTTGAAGTGCTGGGATTACAGGCATGAACCATAGCACATGGCTCTTAGACTTTTATACTTAGCGAAACTACCCTTCAAAATATAAGGCGAAATAGGAAAATTTTCAGTCAAAGAAAA
The DNA here is from genome assembly GCF_009761245.1 of Sapajus apella. Lineage (NCBI taxonomy): Eukaryota > Metazoa > Chordata > Mammalia > Primates > Cebidae > Sapajus > Sapajus apella. Next base: position 1,999 of record NW_022445891.1, on the reverse strand, counting down.
GCAAACTATTCACAGTATGCCTAATTGGTCTGCCTAGAACTTTCAAAGCAATGTTGAATAGAAGTAGTGAAAACAGGATTTTTCCCAAAAATGCAAAGGTTTTTTAACATAAGAAAATAAATCATTGTAATTTACCACATTAATAACTTAAAGAAGAAAAAAACTCACATAATCATATAAATCAACGTAGAAAAAAGCATTTGACATAATCCAACAATAATTTATGATAAAAAAAAAAAAATAACCAAATAGGAATAGAAGGAGACTTCCTTAGCAGGATAAAGGACATTGCAATGGACCCAATGTTTATGTCCCCCCAATATTCATTTGTTTAAACCCTCACCCTCAATGAAATGTATTAGTAGATGGGGCCTTTGGGAAGTGATTAGGTCACAAGGGGTTGCCCTCTTGAATGGAATTAGTGTCCTTACAAAAAATTCTCCAGAGGACTGAGCACGATGGCTCACACCTGTAACCCCAGAACTTTGGGAAGCTGAGGCGGGTGGATCACTTAAGGCCAGGAGTTTGAGACCAGCCTGGCCAACATGGCAAAACCCTGTCCCTACTAAAAATACAAAAATTAGCTAGGTGTGGTGGGACATGCCTGTAATCCCAGCTATTCAAGTGGCTGAGGCATGAAAATTGTTTGAACCTAGGAGCAGGAGGTTCCAGTGAGCTGAGATCATGTCACTGCACTCCAGCCTGGGCAACAGAGAAAGACTCTGTCTCAAAAAAAAAAAAAACACTCCAGAGATATCTCTCACTCTTTCCACCATGTAAAAACACAGTGAGAAGTTGACAGTCTGCAACCCAGAAGAAGTACCTCACCAGAATCTGACCATGCTGGCACCCCAATCTTGGACTTCCCAGCCTCCAGAGCTGTGAGAAAGAAGTTTCTATTGTTAATAAGCCACCCAGTTTATATTTTATTATAGAAACCTGAATGGACTAAGATAAAAATTGGTACCAAGAAGTGAGGGTGCTGTTGCAACATACACCAAAAAATGCGTAGAGGGTGGAAGAGTTTTGAGATGCATGCTAGAAAAAGCCTACATTGCCAGAAATGAACTATTAAGGGTGATGCTGTTGAGGGCTCAGGAAGAAAGGAGGAGAGTTGTAGAGAAAGCTTCCATCTTTTTAGAGAATATCTAAGTAATCACAAACAGAATGTTGGTAGAAATATGCACAGTCAAGACCATTCTGACAAGGGCTCAGGGAAAATAAGGAACATATTATTGGAAACAGAAATGGTGATCCTTGTAAAGTAGTGAAGAATTTAGCTGAATTATGTTCATGTTCTAGGGTTCTATGGAAAGTAGAACTTGTGGGTCATAAAATTGGATGTTTAGCTAATGAGATTCCTAAGTAAAGTTTTGAAGAAGTGCCTTGGTTCTCCTGTTTATAGTAAAATGTGAGAAGAGAGAATTGACTTGAAGATGGAATTATTGAGCAAAACAGAACTAGAATTTAAGGATTTGAAAAATTCTCAGCCTATTCATATTGCAAAAAATAATAATGATAATAATAAGAAGAAGAAGGTGTATTCAAAGAGAACACTAAAGGTGTGGCCAAGTGACCCTATGATAAGGGGATCAGTATATGTGTGAAACATGGACTTAGTCACCATAGCAGGAAAGCTGCCAGGTTGAACTGAAGAAGCAGTAGATGGGAGGGAATGAGGGAAAGCTGTTGGTCTTCTGGAATTTTGGAGTTCGGGACCATAGAGCTCTTCAGCCACAATCATATGCTATTCTTGAAGACAAGGGAAGAGTAACCTGGAAGGCAATTCAGAGATCATCAGGGCTGCCACCTCAGTTTTGAAAAGAGGGACCATTGCCTCACTTTCAACAGGTTAGACAACCTCTACCCAAAGCTGTGTGGGCCTGGCAAAGCCCTGGGGGTGGAACTCCTATCCAGTAGAGACACTAGAGCAGGTCCTTCACCCCAGTGGCTCTAGAATTCAGGACCACTGCCCCAGTGAAGCCTCATCTGTTTAAAA
>NW_022445890.1:0-2629 GCF_009761245.1 Sapajus apella | reverse complement strand
GGGGAGCACTACACACTGGGGTCAGTTGGGGGGAAATAGGGGAGGGACGGTGGGGGGTGGGAAGCTGGGGAGAGATAGCAAGGGGAGAAATGCCAGATGTAGGTGATGGGGAGGAAGGCAGCAAATCACACTGCCACGTGTGTTCCTATGCAACAATTTTGCATGTTCTTCACATGTACCCCAAAACCTAAAATGCAATAAAATAAATAAATGGGGAAAAAAAAAAGACCTGAAACTATAAAAATTCTATAACATCAGGAAAACTCTTCTAAACAGTGGTTTAGGCAAACAGTTCATGACCAAGGATCCAAAAGCAAATGCAACAAAACAAATGCAAATAGATGGGAATTAATTAAACTAAAAAGTTTCTGCACAGCAAAAGAAATAAATAATAAGCAGAATAAACAGACAACCCACAGAATGGGAGAAAATATTCACAAATTATGCATCCAACAAAGGACTAATATCCAGAATCTACAAGAAACTCAAACCAATCAGAATAAAAATCCCATCAAAAACATTATTGTGATGGTACCAAAACAGACATATGGACCAATAGAACAGAACACAGACCTCAGAAATAATGCCACACATCTACAACCATCTTTGACAAAACTGACAAAAGCAAGCAATTAGTAAGATTCCCTATTTAATAAATGGTGTTGGGAAAACTGGCTAGCCATATGCAGAAAGCTGAAACTGGATCCCTTCCTTACACCTTATACAAAAATTAACTCAAGATGGGTTAAAGACTTAAACATAAGACCTTAAACCATAAAAACCCTAGAAGAAAACCTAGGCAGTACCATTCAGGACATAGACATGGGCAAAGACTCCATGACTAAAGCACCAAAAGCAATGGTAACAAAAGCTAAAATTGACAAATGGGATCTAATTAAACTAAATAGCTTCTGCACAGCAAAATCAACTATCATCAGAGTGAACAGGCAACCTACAGAATGAAAGAAAATTTTTGCAATCTATCCATCTGACAAAGGGCTACAGGGGGGAGAGATAGCTTTAGGAGAAATACCTAACGTAGATGATGGGTTGATGAGTGCAGCAAACCACCAAGGCACATGTATACCTATGTAACAAACCTGCATGTTCTATATGTATACCCCAGAACTTGAAAGTATAATTTTTTTTTTAAAATGGGCTAAGAACTAAAGGGGCTGAGAATAATTTTATGTGATTATTGGCCTCTTCGATTTCTTGTTTGGAAAAGATCATTTTATTAGTTTGTTTCATACTGCTAATATAAACATACCCAAGACTGGGTATATTTTAAAGGAAGGAGGTTTAATGGCCTCACAGTTCCACAAAGCTGGGGAGGCCTCACAATCAAGGCATGAGGCAAAGGAAGAGCAAAACCATGTCTTATATGGTGGCAGGCAAAAGAGCTTATGCAGGGGAACTTCCATTTATAAAACAATCAGATCTCCTGAGACTTCTCCACTAACATGAGAACACTCTTGGGGAAACCACCCCCATGAGTCTGTTATCTCCACCTGACCCCACCCTTGACATGTGCGGATTATTACAATTCAAGGTGTGATTTGGGTGGGGACACAGCCAAACCATCTCATGCATGTTAAAGTACCTTGGCAATTGTTTTTTGTTATTTAATTGTTTGCCATTTCTGACTGGTTATTGGTAATTGCTTTGTACTTCAATATGATTTTTATGTCATATGTATATATCTGAAGTATCATCTCTGTGTGACTACTTTTTGAATCTCATAATTTTTTTAAGAACTTGTTCTTAATTTAAATGCAGTCAACTATATCTTTTATCTTCATGGTATTTGAATCCTTCACATGGAAACTATGCCTTCTTCAATATATAAAGATGTTTTACAGTTTTTTTTTCTAGAACATTCATAATTTTATCATTCTCATTTATAACTATAATTCTTCAGGAATTAATTTTTGTGTATAACATAAAGTACAGATCCAGAGTCACTTTTTTCCCATATAGATATCAAATTGCTAAGAACAATTTGTAGAACAGTTATTTCTCTACTTTGTTCTAGGATCACATTGTTATAAATCAGGTGCATATATGTATTTGTTTCTGGAATTTATTATATCTATTGGTTTAATTGGCAGTCCTCAAATCAATACCACACTATCTTGAGAAATATATTTTTATATTTAGATTTTTACTGTATGTATTGAACAAAATTATTTTTTGTTGCATTTGTTTGTTTTTCAAGATGGGATCTGACCATGTTGCTTAGCCTGAACTCAAATTGCTGGGCATGTTATCCTTTCGCCTCAGTTTCCCACTAAACTGGGGACACAGGTGCATACCACCGTGGCTGGCTCATGATATTTTAATATACACATACATACTGAAATAATTACTACAGATAAGCAAATTAACATATCAATGATGTCAAATAGTTACCTTTTTTGTTGGTAAAAGTACCTAAAATCCACTCTTTTATGAAATTTTCAATAGTATTAACTAGAGTAGTACCCCCATTCTTCTGGTTTCACTTTCTATGGTTTCAGTTGCCCGTGGTCAAGCACAATCCACAAATATTATATTAAATAAGATATTGAGAGAGAGAGACATTACATTCACATAAACTACAGTATATTGTAATTATTCCTTCTGATTG
>NW_022445889.1:0-2629 GCF_009761245.1 Sapajus apella | reverse complement strand
AAACGCAGATTATAAAAGAAACGTGTTTCTAACTCGCTGAATTTAAACATAGAGGCAACGTCCTAAGGTGAATGAACACAAAGCAGAGCAGTTTGAAATAGACGTTTCTCCTGTGTTTTAAATGCAGTCTTACTGTAAGTTCTTATATGCCTGTAAATGGCTGGAAATACCTGTTTCCAGATTCTCCAAAGAAAGAGTTTCTGAACTGCTGCACACACACATTAGTTTAACTCTGTAAATTGATTCCACAGCTTAACAACCATTCTCCTAGAGAGCTGCGTTTTTGTTTTAGAGCAATATAATTCTCATTACTGCCTATGGTTTCAGTCACTCTGAAATATCAAAACGCAGCTTTTAGAAGAAGCTCGTTTCTAACTCGCTGAATCTAAACATAGATGCAACTTCCTAAGTTGAACGAACACAAAGCAGAGCAGTTTGAAACAGACGTTACTCCTGTGTTTTAAACGCAGTCTTCCTGCTAGTTCTCATGTGCCTGTATACGTCTGGAAATATCTCCTTCCCTATTGTGCAAAGAAAGGATTTCTGAACTGCTGCACTTATACATCAGTTTAAATCTGTAAGTTGATTGTACAGCTTAACAACCATTCTGCTAGATAGCTGCGTTTTCGTTTTAGACCAACATATTTCTCCTTACAGCCTATAGTCTCAGTCACTCTGGAATATCCAAACGCACCTTTTAGAAGAAACGTGTTTCTAACTCGCTTAATCTAAACATAGATGCCACTTGCTAAGGTGAGCAAACACAAAGCAGAGCAGTTTGAACGAGATGTTTCTCCTGTGTTTTAAACGCAGTCTTACTGCCAGTTCTTATATGCCTGTATATGACTGGAAATATCTGTTTCCAGATTCTCCAAGGAAAGCATTTCTGAACTGCTGCTCTCACACATCAGTTTACCTCTGTAAGTTGATTGCAGAGCTTGACAACCATTCTGCTAGATACCTGCTTTTTTGTTTTCGAGGAAGATATTTCTCGTTACAGCCTATAGTCTCATTCACTCTGGAATATCCAAACGCAGCTATTAGAAGAAACGTGTTTCTATATCTCTCAATCTGAACATAGAAACAGCTTCCTAAGGTGAATTAGCACAAAGCAGAGCAGTTTGAAATAGGCGTTTCTCCTGTGTTTTAAACGTAGTCCTACTGCTTGTATTCCTATCCCTCAATATGACTGAAAATATCTGTTTCCAGATTCTCCAAAGAAAGGATTTCTGAACTTCTGCACACACACACATCAGTTTCACTCTGTAAGTTGATTCTACAGGTTAACAACCATTCGGCTCGATAGCTGGGTTTTTGGTTTAGATCAATATAGTTCTCATTACAGCCTATAGTCTCAGTCACTCTGGAATATCCAAACGCAGCTTTCAGAAGAAACGTGTTTCTAACTCGCTGAATCTAAATATAGATGCAACTTCCTAAGGTGATCAAACACAAAGCAGAGCAGTTTGAACAAGTTGTTTCGCCTGTGTTTTAAAGGCAGTCTTACTGCGAGTTCTTATATGCCTGTATATGTCTGGGAATATCTGTTTCCAGATTCTCCAAAGAAGGATTTCTGAACTGCTGCACACACACATCAGTTTAACTCTGTAAGTTGATTTTTCAGCTTAACAACCATTCTGCTATATAGCTGCGTTTTTGTTGTAGAGCACGATATTTCTCATTACAGCCTATGGCCTCATTCACTCTGGAATATCCAAACGCAGCTTTTAGAAGAAAGCTGTTTGTAACTCACTGAATCTAAAGATAGATGCAACTTCCTAAGGTGAACGAACACAAAGTAGAGCAGTTTGAACAACTCGTTTCTCCTGTGTTTTAAACACAGTCTTACTGCTAGTTCTTATAGGCCTGTATATTCCTGGAAATCTCTGTTTCAAGATTCTCCAAAGAAAAGATTTCTGAACTGCTGCACACACACATCAGTTGAACTCTGTAAGTTGATTGTACAGCTTGACAAACATTCTGCTAGATAGCTGCGTTTTTCTTTTAGAGCAAGATATTTCTGATTACATCTTATAGTCTCATTCACTAAGGAAAATCCAAACGCAGATTTCGGAAGAAACGTGTTTCTAACTCGCTGAATCTAAACAAAGATGCAACTTCCTAAGGTGAACGAACACAAAGCAGAGCAGTTTGAACTAGACTTGTCTCCCGTGTTTTAAACGCAGTCTTACGGCTGGTTTTTATATGCGTGTACATGGCTGGAAATATCTGTTTCCAGGTTCTCCAAAGAAAGGATTTCTGAACTGCTGCACACACACATCAGTTTATCTCTGTAAGTTGACTGTACAGCTTGACAACCATTCTGCTAGATAGCTGCGTTTTTCTCTTAGAGCAAGATGTTTCTCATTACAGCCTACAGTCTCATTCACTCTGGAATATCCAAACTCAGCTTTTAGAAGAAACGGTTTTCTAAATCTCTGAATCTAAACATAGATGCAACTTCTGAAGGTGAGTGAACACAAAACAGAGCAGTTTGAAAGAGATGTTTCTCCTGTGTTTTAAACGCAGTCTTACAGCCAGTTCTTATACGCCTGCATATGGCTGGAAATATCTGTTTCCAGATTCTCCAAAGAAAGTGTTTCTGAACTGCTGCACACACACATCAGTT
>NW_022445888.1:0-2629 GCF_009761245.1 Sapajus apella | reverse complement strand
GCTGGGATTACAGGCACGCACCACCATGCCCAGCTAATTTTTTTTTTTGTATTTTTAGTAGAGACGGGGTTTCACCACGTTGACCAGGATGGTCTCGATCTCTTGACCTCGTGATCCACCCGCCTCGGCCTCCCAAAGTGCTGGGATTACAGGCTTGAGCCACCGCGCCCGGCCTTTTTTTTTTTTAAGACAGGGTCGGCCGGGCGCGGTGGCTCACGCCTGTAATCTCAGCGCTTTGGGAGGCTGAGGCAGGCGGATCGCGACATCAAGAGATCGAGACCATCCCGGCCAACATGGTGAAACCCCATCTCTACCAAAAATACAAAAATTAGCTGGGCATGGTGGCACGCGCCTGTAGTCCCAGCTACTCGGGAGGCTGAGGCAGGAGAATTGTTTGAACCCAGGAGGCGGAGATCACAGTGAGCCAAGATTGCGCCACTGCACCCCAGCCTGGCGCCTGTCTCAAAAAAAAAAAAAAGACAGGATCTCACTCTGCTTCCCAGGCTGGAGTGCAATGACATGATCATAGCTCACTGCAGCCTCCAACTCCTGAGCTCAAGCAATCCTTCTGCCTCAGCCTCCTTACTAGCTGCCACTACAGGTATGTACTACCATGGCCAGCCAGTTTTTATTTTTTGTAGAGGTGGGGTCTCAGACCATGTTGCCAGGCTGGTCTGGAACTCCTGGCCTCAAGTGAGCCTCCTGCCTCAGCCTCCCAAAGTGCTGGGATTACAGGCATGTCCACTGCACAGAGAGCAACCCCACCTTTGCTTTTCCCCCAAATGTGCTTTATTGGGGTGTGGTTAGCAAGAGTGGGGAACAGCAGGGACACCTCAAGGTTGGGGCCTCCGAAAACTAGGCAGCATGGAGACAGAGCTGCTTCCTCTTACCAGCGAAGAGAAGGTGCAAATCAGAAGTTTTAACATATTCCTTAATTAGAGCCTGATTTTGTTCTCAGCTGCCCACCCGTGTGGGGCCCTATAACACCAGGCAGCATTGTTGTTTTTATGCTTATGAGGCGGATCGGCTGGAAGAAAGCATTCTAAATGAGATTACATCTTATACATGTTTAATGTACTGTTCTCGCCATTTAAAATGCAGCTCTATTAAAATAGCAGGGAGGGAAAGTTGACTCATGGAGCTGGATGTGGAGAGAATAGATCACCAGTGAAATGAATAATATATTAACAGAATAATGATGTTGCTTCTCATATTAATCGTATAAATCACAAGATTCTCGGGCTGTCAGCAGAACTTTTAAAAAAAAAAAAAACCAAAAATGCAGACATCGGGTTTTCCAGCCCAGGGAAGACTGAGGCCCATAGGGCGCAGGGTTCCTGGTGGCCACTCTGGTTATGAAACAGAGGTTTTCTGGGCACACTGAGCTGCCAAGAAACGAGAACTTTCCCTGGAGGCAGCAGTGATGTTTGTTGTAGGAAAACTGCAACTCAGCCCCAGCCTGCATCCCTCACTGACATCAACTGTTTACCAGGGATATGAGAAGGATGGGTGAGATGTAGTCCTTGCCCACTGGCCGGAGAGGCCGAAATAGATACAGAGGCCAGGCATGAGTATACATACTCACGCGTGTAATACCAGCACTTTGGGAGGCCGAGGCAGGTGGATCACTTGAGGTCAGCAGTTCAAGACCAGCCTGGTCAACATGATGAAACTCCATCTCTACTAAAAATACAAAAATTAGCCGGGCATGGTGGTGCATGCCTATAATCCCAGGTACTCAGGAGGCTGAGGCAGGCAGATCACTTGAGGTCAGGAGTTCAAGACCAGTATGGTCAATGTGGCAAAACCATTTCTCTCTTAAAAAATATATAAAAATTAGCCAGGCGTGGTGGTGCACACCTGTAATCCCAGCGACTGGGGAGGCTGAGGCAGGAGAATCACTTGAACCCAGGAGGTGGAGGTTGTAGTGAGCCAAGATGGCACCATTGCACTCCAGCCTGGGCAACAGAGCCAGACTCCATCTCAAAGATAGATAGATAGATAGATAGATAGATAGATAGATAGATAGATAGACAGACAGACAGACAGACAGACAGACAGACAGACAGAGAGACAGATAGAGATCATTCCAGTGATGTGATACAGGTCAGGCCAGTCCCTCAACAGCCAGGTGCCCCCCCACTTCACTGGAGACACATCAGATAATGCGGGTCCCCAGTACCTAGCCAGGACTTGATAGACAGCAAGCATCCAATGGTGTCTGCAGGTTTTGAGCTGGAAACGTGTAGAATGAACACCAGGTGGATCAATACCTTCATCCCAGTGCTCTTGAAAGAGGATGAAGGCCCTGTGGAAACATCAGGAACAGGTGAGTTTTGTGGGGGGTTTCTATGTGTGGGACGGTAAGGATCGACAGTGGTGATTGAAATTGTTGCAGCAGGGCACGGTGGCCCACGCCTGTAATCCTAGCACTTTGGGAGGCCGAGGCAGGTGAATTGCCTGAGCTCAGGAGTTCAAGACCAGCCTGGGCCACACGGTGAAACCCGTCTCTACTAAAATATAAAAAATCAGCCAGGTGTAGCGGCATGCGCCTGTAGTTCCAGCTACTTGGGAGGCTGAGGCAAGGAATTGCTAGAACCTGGGGATGCAGAGGTTGCGGTGAGCCAAG
>NW_022445887.1:0-2630 GCF_009761245.1 Sapajus apella | reverse complement strand
ACTTTGGACAGTATGGCCATTTTCACAATATTGATTCTTCCTAAACATGAGCATGGAATATTTTTCCATCTGTTTGTGTCCTCTCTTATGTCCTTGAGCAGTGGTTTGTAGTTCTCCTTGAAGAGGTCTTTTATATCCTTTGTTAGTTGTATTCCTAGATATTTTATTCTCTTTGTAACAGTTGTGAATGGGAGTTCATTCTTGATTTGTCTCTCTTTAAGTCTGTTCTTGGTGTATAGGAATGCTTGTGATTTCTGCACATTGATTTTGTATCAAGAGACTTTTCTGAAGTTTCTTATCAGTTTAAGGAGATTTTGGACTGAGACAATGGGGTCTTCTAAACATACAATCATGTCATCTGCTAATAGAGACAATTTGACTTTCTCCTTTCCGAATTGAATCCCTGTTATTTCTTTTCTTGCCTGATTGCTTGGGCTAGAACTTTCAATACTGTATTGAATAGGAGTGGTGGGAGTGTCCGCCAAGAGAGGACATCCTTGCCTACTGCCAGATTCCAAAGGGAATGCTTCTGTTTTTTGCCCATTCAGTATGATATTGGCTGTGGGTTTGTCATTAATAGCTTTTATTATTTTGTGATATGTTCCATCAATATCTAGTTTATTGAGAGTTTTTACCATAAAGGGCTGTTGAATTTTGTTGAAGGCCTTCTCTGCATCTATTGAGATAATCATGTGGTTTTTGTCTTTGGTTCTGTTTATATGCCAGATTACATTTACAGACTTGCGTATGTTGAACCATCCTTGCATCCCTGGGATGAAGCCTACTTGATCATGGTGGATAAGCTTTTTGATGTGCTGTCACAATCAGTTTGCCAGTATTTTGTTGAAGATGTTTGCATCCAGTTTCATCATGGATATTGGCCTGAAGTTTTCTTTTTTTGTTGAGTCTCTGCTGGGTTTTGGTATCAGGATGATGTTGTTCTCATAAATGATTTGGGAAGGATTCCCTCTTTTTGGATTGTTTGGAATAGTTTCAGAAGGAGTGGTCTAAGCTCCTCTTTGTATGTCTGGTAGAATTCAGCTGTGAACCAATCTGTACCTGAGCTTTTTTAAGTTGATAGGCTATTAATTGCTGCCTCAACTTCAGCCCTTGTTATTGGTCTATTCAGGGTTTCAGCTTCTTCCTGCTATAGGCTTGGGATAGTGCAAGTGTCCAAGAATTTATCCATTTCTTCCAGGCTTACTGGTTTGTGTGCATAGAGTTGCTTGTAGTGATCTCTGACGGTAGTTTGAATTTCTGTGGAATTTGTGGTGATATCACCTTTATCATTTTTTATTGCATCTATTTGAGTGTTCTCTCTTTTCTTTTTTTATAAATATGGATAGTGGTGTGTCTATTTTTTGATCTTTTAAAAAAAACAACTCCTGGATTTATTGATTTTTTGAAGGATTTTTTTGTGTCTCTATCTCCTTCAGTTCTGTTCTAATCTTAGTTATTTCTTGTCTTCTGCTGGCTTTTGAGTTTTTTGATCTTGCTCCTCTTGCCCTTTCAAATTTGATGACAGTGTGTCGATTTTAGATCTTTCCTTGTTTCTCATGTGGGCATTTATTGTGATAAATTTCCCTCTAGACACTTCCAGATGTCAACTTGGGCTCTCCTTTATGAGGTGACTCTTTGGATATGTGTGAGTCAGGGAGTTGCTTGAGGAAACAGTCTGCCCTTTATAGGAGCTCAAGTGCTGAGTTTTGAGCTCTGTTGTTCCATTCAGAGCTGCTGGATAGGTACGTTTAAGTCTGCTGCAGCGGAACTCATAGCCGCCTTTTTTCCAAGGTACTCTGTCCTGGGAAGGTAGGGCTTCAATTATAAGTTTCTGATGTGCTTCTTCCTTTTTTCAGAGCTTCCCTGCCAAGCAAGGAGATAACCTAGTCACAGTCTGCCAGCAGAGGTGTTGCTGAGCTGCCATGGGCTCTGCTTAGCTGCTGTGTGCACTTTCTTCCAGTTTTGTTTATAGAGGTATAGTTAGAACTGCCAAGGTAATTACTTTCTGCCACATTAATGAAGAACTACCTCTGTAATGGAGGATTGCCTCAGTAATGCTAGATGCTTTCCCCCCACAAAGCTGGACTGTCCCAAGTCTAGTTGCACTTGCTGCAAAACTCTCAGTGCAGAGTGTTTCAGATTGCTGGTCTTTGTGGGAGTGGGACTCACTGAGCCATATCACCTGGCTCCCTGTTTCATCTCCTTTTTTTTCAGTTGAATGGGTAGCTCTGTCTCCCAGGCATTCTAGGCTCCAGTTGAAATGGCTGCCCAGATTTGTCTGAGTTTTCTTGCAGAGACCTGCAGCACCTGCTGAAACAGCTGTGCTGGAAACTCATGGTGCTTTTCAGCCCAGGAATCTCCTGGTCTGTGGGCAGCAATAACTGGTTTGGAAAGGCAGTGTTCACTCACCCTCTGCATTGTTCTCACTGGGAACTGCACTCCAGAGACGTTCGTATTCTGCCATCTTGGATCTGCCCCGGTGCTTTTAGATAAAATGAAATAGGTTGTTTCAAAATAGATGCATTAAAACCCCACACCATCAAGATTAAATTTCATTTAAAAATCATTTTTTTTTTATTTGATGGAGTCTCACTCTGTCAACCAGGTTGTGGTGCAGGGGCTTGATCTTG
>NW_022445886.1:425-2630 GCF_009761245.1 Sapajus apella | reverse complement strand
CCAGTAGAAAGTCATGTTACCACTGTTTGATTCTTTCTCTTAATAGGCGTGTGCTAAGGACTCAGCCTGGACAAGTCCCAGGAGACGGGGTTGGGCTTCAAGACAGGGTGTTTTTTGCCCAGGGTGCCATAGTTCTCCATAAGGAATCAAGGGTAATAAGCAGATGCAATGTTCTGTTGGTAGGCAGGGTTGGAGTAAAGATAAACAGTCTAAAGCTGGATTGAGCAGGCCTGCATGAAAAGAGATTGCTGGTGAAGAAAGGACAGATGACTGTGGATCAATAGCAGTGTGATCTCATCCATGTCCTTCCATGCTTGCTTTCACAGATATACTGGATGATTTTAAAGATCAGAAGACAAGTGACATGCCTGTAATTCCAGCACTTTGGGAGGCTGAGGCAGGTGGATTACTTGAGGTCAGGAGTTTGAGAGCAGCCTGGCCAACACAGTGAAACCCTGTCTCTACTAAAAATACAAAATTAGCAGGGCCTGGTGGTGCATGCCTGTAATCCCAGCTACTCAGGCAGCTGAGGTGGGAGAATTGCTTGAACCTGGGAGATGGATGTTGAAGTGAGCTGAGATTGCACCACTGCACTCCAGCCAGGGTGACAGAGCAAGACTATCTCAAAAAAAGAAGAAGAAGAAGAAGACTTGTGAATAGTTGAAGCCCAAGAACACAAAATTACAAAATTTTGGCACTATCAAATGACAGAAAGGTTAATAAGTAACCAAAAAAACAAGCCCAGAAAGATGTTGAACCCAATAGAATGCTTTTGTTGCAGTAGCAAATGGAATTTAAACTGGCTTAAGAAAAGAGATTTATTTGTTGGCACAATTAAAAAGTGAAGAGGTTGAACCATCTTTAAGAGTGGCCTCGGGCCGGGCACGGTGGCTCACACCTATAATCCCAGGACTTTGGGAGGCTGAGGCGGGTGGGTCACGAGGTCAAGAGATAGAGACCGTCCTGGTCAACATGGTGAAACCCCGTCTCTACCAAAAATACAAAAATTAGCTGGGCATGGTGGTGCGTGCCTGTAATCCCAGTTACTCGGGAGGCTGAGGCAGGAGAATGGCTTGAGCCCAGGAGACGGAGGTTGCGGTGAGCCGAGATCGCACCATTGCACTCCAGCCTGGGTAACAAGAGTGAAACTCCGTCTCAAAAAAAAAAAAAAAAAAAAAAGAGTGGCCTCATCAATCTATCTCTGGGATTCTGTGGGCCTTGCCATTTTCTATGTGTTATGTTTATCCTCAGGCTAGGCCATGGTGTCATTTCCTGGGGAAGAGAGCATGTATCTCCCAAAGGGTTGATTGAAAGGCTTGTGGTTTGCCTTGATTAGCTTACTTCTGGACCATTCACTATGGCTATGGGGAGTGCCTTGCACTGTAGAAGGAGCCAGTATAATTGATTTTTTTAAATCCCTCATGATATGGTTTGGCTGTGTCCCCACCCGAATCTCATCTTGAATTGCAACTCCCACAATTCCCACAAGTCATGAGATGAACCCGGTGAGAGGTGATTTAATTACGGAGGCAGGTCTTTCCTGCACTGTTCTTGTGATAGTGAATGAGTCTCACAAGATCTGATAGTTTTAAAAATGGGAATTTCCCTACACAAGTGCTCTTTTTGCCTACTGCCATCCATGTAAGATGTGACTTGCTCCTCCTTGCCTTCCTTTATGATAGTTGAGGCCTCCCCAGCCACTTGGAACTGTATGACCTCTTTCTTTTATAAATTATCTGGTTTCAGGTATGTCTTTTTCAGCAGCCTGAAAGTGGACAACAAAGCTCCCAAACCCCATGGCTGCTAAATAGTGGGGGAAGAGTGAGCAGACTACAACTTGAGTAGTAGTAATCACTTGAGAAGACTACAACCCCAGGCTTACATTATCATTATGCTTACTGATCTCTTGTTTCTTCCAGAGAAAGCTGCAGGGAGGGCTTTGTGGGGATTGGTCCATGTGCTTCTTCCTGAACCAATGCTAAGGTTTAAGGGGATGCAGTACAGTGACCGGATAGGCCAGAGTTGTGTGTTAGCTGCTGGAGGTGAAAAGGCAGGGTCAGCACCACACAAACAACATGGAATGAACTCCTTATAGTCACCACAGTCCCTTTAGTGGGGTTTCTGGATTAGTGAGAGTGATATCATAGTTATAAAATGTCTTCATTTTCTGCTTCTCCATTCAGATAATGATTTTATTTTCATTTT
>NW_022445886.1:0-325 GCF_009761245.1 Sapajus apella | reverse complement strand
TTTCTTTCTTTCTTTCTTTTTCTCTCATTCTCTTCTTTCTTTCTCTCTCTTTCTCTTCTTTCTTTCTCTCTCTCCTTTCTTTCTGTCTCTCTCTCCCTTCCTCCCTGCCTCCTTCCCTTCCTTCCATTCTTCCTTCCTTCCTTTTCTCCTTCCTTCCTTCCCTCCCTCTCTTTCTTCTTTCTCTTTTCTTTTGATTTTCCCTCCCCTTTCCCTTCCCCCTCCTCCTCTCTCCTCCTCCACATCCCTTTCTTCCCCTCCTCTTCCCTCCCCTGCCCTCCCTTCCCCTTTCCTTCTTTTCTTCTTTCATTTCTCTTTAAGACTTCTT
>NW_022445885.1:0-2630 GCF_009761245.1 Sapajus apella | reverse complement strand
ATAAAGGGGATATTACCAAAGATTCCACAGAAATTCAAACCATCATCAGAGATTATTACAAACAACTCGATGCACATAAACTAGTAAACCTGGAAGAAATGGATAAATTCCCAGACACTTGCCTCCTCCCAAGCCTAAACCACGAAGAAGCTGTAACCCTGAATAGACCAATAACAAGGTCTGAAGCTGAGGCAGCAATCAAGAGCCTACCATCCAAAAAAAGCCCAGGTCCAGATGGGTTCACAGCCGAATTCTACCAGACGTACAAAGAGGAGAAGGTACTGTTCCCTCTGAAACTACTCCAAACAATACAAAAAGAGGGAATCCTTCCCAAATCATTTTATAAGACCAACATCATCCTGATACCAAAACTCGGCAAAGACTCAGCAAGAAAAGAAAACTTCAGGCCAATATCCATGATGAACTTAGATGTAAATATCTTCAATAAAATACTGGAAAACCAATTGCAACAGCATATCAAAAAGTTTATCCACCATGATCAAGTAGGATTCATCCCAGGGATACAAGGCTGGTTCAACATACACAAGTCTATAAACGTAATTCACCACATAAACAGAACCAAAGACAAAAACCACATGATTATCTCAATTGATGCAGAGAAGGCCTTTGACAAAATTCAACAGCCCTTTATGCTAAAAACCCTCAATAAACTAGGTACTGACGGAACATACCTCAAAATAATAAAAGCTGTTTACGACAAACCAACAGCCAATATCATACTGAACGGGCAAAAACTGGAAGCCTTCCCTTTGAAACCTGGCACTAGACAAGGATGCCCTCTCTCACCACTCCTACTCAATATAGTACTGGAAGTTGTAGCCAGAGCAATCAGGCAAGAAAAAGAAATAAAGCGTATTCAAATAGGAAAGGAGGAAGTCAAATTGTCTCTATTTGCAGATGACATGATTGTATGTCTAGAAGACCCCATCGTCTCAGCCCAAAATCTCCTGAAACTGGTAAGCAAGTAAGCAACGTCAGCAAAGTCTCAGGATACAAAATCAATGTGCAAAAATCACAAGCATTCTTATACACCAATAACAGATTTAAAGAGAGCCAAATCAAGAACAAACTGCCATTCACAATTGCTACAAAGAGAATAAAATATCTAGGAATACAACTAACAAGAAACGTAAAGGACCTCTTCAAGGAGAACTACAAACCACTGCTCAACGAAATAAGAGAGGACACAAACAGATGGAGAAACATCCCATGTTCATGATTAGGAAGAATCAATATCTTGAAATGGCCATACTGCCCAAAGTAATTTACAGATTCAACACTATCCCCATCAAGCTACCAATGACCTTCTTCACAGAACTGGAAAAAAACACCTTAAACTTCATATGGAATCAAAAGAGAGCCCGCATAGCCAAATCAATTCTAAGCAAAAAGAACAAAGTGGGAGGCATCACACTACCGGACCTCAAACTATACTACAAGGCTACAGTAATCAAAACAGCATGGTACTGGTACCAAAACAGAGGTATAGAACAGAGCAGAGGCCTCGGAGGCAACACAACACATCTACAACCATCTGATCTTTGACAAACCTGACAAAAACAAGCAATGGGGAAAGGATTCCCTGTTTAATAAATGGTGTTGGGAAAACTGGCTAGCCATGCAGAAAGCAGAAACTGGACCCCTTCCTGACACCTTACACTAAAATTAACTCCAGATGGATTAAAGACTTAAACATAAGACCTAACACCATAAAAACCCTAGAAGAAAATCTAGGCAAAACCATTCAAGACATAGGTGTAGGCAAGGACTTCATGACCAAAACACCAAAAGCACTGGCAACAAAAGCCAAAATAGACAAATGGGACCTAATCAAACTCCACAGCTTCTGCATGTCAAAAGAAACAGTCATTAGAGTGAACTGGCAACCAACAGAATGGGAAAACATTTTTGCAGTCTACCTGTCTGACAAAGGGCTGATATCCAGAATCTACAAAGAACTAAAACAGATTTACAAGAAAAAAACAAGTCTATTCAAAAGTGGGTGAAGGATATTAACAGAAACTTTACAAAAGAAGACATACATGAGGCCAACAAACATATGAAAAAATGCTCATCGTCACTGCTCATTAGAGAAATGCAAATCAAACCTACATTGAGATACCATCTCATGTCAGTTAGAATGGTGATCATTAAAAAATCTGAAGACAACAGATGCTGGAGAGGATGTGGAGAAATAGGAACACTTTTACACTGTTGGTGGGAGTGTAAATTAGTTCAACCACTGTGGAAGACAGTGTGGCGATTCCTCAAGGATCTAGAAATAGAAATTCCATTTTACTCAGCAATCCCATTACTGGGTATATATCCAAAGGATTATAAATCGTTCTACTATAAGGACACATGCACACGAATGTTCACTGCAGCACAGTTTACAATAGCAAAGACCTGGAACCAACCCAAATGCCCATCGATGATAGACTGGACAGGGAAAATGTAGCACATATACACCATGGAATATTATGCACCCATGAAAAACGATGAGTTCGTGTCCTTTGCAGGGACATGGTTGAACCTGAAAACCATCATTCTCAGCAAACTGACACAAGAACAGAAAATCAAACACCACATGTTCTCACTCATAGGTGGGT
>NW_022445884.1:0-2630 GCF_009761245.1 Sapajus apella | reverse complement strand
AGAAAGAAGGAGAGAGAGAGAGAAAGGGAGAGAGACAGAGAAAGAAGAAGAGAAGAAAGAAAAAGAAGAAAGGAAGGAAAGAAGGAAGGAAGGAAGGAGGAGAGAGGGAGGGAGAGAGGGAGGGAGGGAAACCCCAGCCTTCAGGAAAACGGTGGTGCTCTGTCTACCCTGACTGCAACAGGGCAGCAGCTTCAGGGAAAGCGAGGCAGGGCCTCCAGAGCGGGGGGCCAGGTGTCCCTTCACAAATGCCCAGGGCCGCTGTGGTCAGCCCTGCCCCAGGCCTCCTGAGGTCACTCTCAGAGAACAAGCTCTGGCCTAATACCCCAAGTCTGCCCCACCTGCTGGGAATGGAAGGTGGCCTGCTCAGTCTGGTCACTAATGCGTTTTTAGGCAGCAAAACAATGTAAGGCATGATTTTATAAGACTGCAAATGTTAGAGTCTCCTCGGCAGGCTCCCCAGGCACGGTGGCCAGCCCTTCCCGGCCCCTTTTAGCTGGATTCGCAGAGCCCAATCTTAGCTGAACTTCTGAGAGACTAGGACCTCCCTGTGGGCATCCGAGGCTGGGAGGCCACACCCACACCTTTGCCCTCCTTTCTGCCAGCTTTGCTGTTAGACTGGACGGCCTGGTAGTGAGCATCCCACAGCATAAGGGCTCTGCCAGCAGGAGGCATTCGAATTTAATTCCGGTGAGGGGCCCGGGGGCAGCATCCCTGTGTCTGTGCACCGCCCCATAACACTTAGAGAGCCGCTAGGCCCACCCAGCAGAGGGTCCCCAAAGAGGCCGAGGGGTGTTTACCCCCGGGACTGCTCGAGGGGAGGCGAGAAGAGACCTCACAGCAAGAAGGGAGGGAGTTGGCCCACCAGCCCTGCCCTGCCCTACTCACGCAGCGAGGTGCCGCCCCAGACTGAAGTGTAATTCGAGTGCACTGCGAGCCAGGATGCGTGGACACTCTTAACTGAAAATTCCATTTCTAGCCCCATCACGGCTCCCAGCGCTGATGTCGTCAGAGACAGACACGGCCAGTACCCACAGCGCGCCCCGCACACCCCACCCGGCCGGCACCCCCCGCCCACGGCCCCCCACTTGGTGCTGCAGGGCCTGAGCCAGGCCAAGGCACGGACGTCTCTTGGGGGAGGCTTGAGGGGCGCGTTGAGGAGAGGTCTTAGCTGAGGCTGCCCCGGGCCTCCACAGCTCCCCCAGGTCACCTGCCTCCCAGTCTCTGCAGCCACGTGGGGCCTGAGCTGGGGAAACACACAGGGGGTGGCAGGGTGGGGAAACACGCTGAGCCAAGCCTGGCCCCTCCACACACATTCTCCCCGTGCATCCTCTCGGGGGTTTACGGTTTTCGGATGGGTGTTCTACAGGTGAGAGAACAGCAGCTCCGAAGCTGGCACCTCTCCCACCCTGTCAGCCAGCTGCGGCTTCAGCGCAGGACAGTCACTCTCAAAGCAGGTGTTCTTGTGACTGCTCTGATGCCGCCCAGGCCGCATCTTCTGTAGGGCACACTTCTGAGGGCAGGGTGGGGGGCACCGCCTGCAATGGGCAGCTCCCCAGTAGCCACGATTGACCCAGAAGACACCAGAAGCAAGCAGGACAAGGCAAGTCTCCCTCACTGAAACAGGACTTTATTTATTTTTTAATTACACTTTAATTTCTGGGGTACGTGTGCAGATCGTGCAGGATTGTTACATAGGTACACACATGCCACAGTGGTTTACTGCATCCATCCCCCTGTCACCTACATTAAGTATCTCTCCTAAGGGTCCCTCCCCAATCCCTCAACCCCCTGCTATCCCTCCACTAGCCCCACTCCCTCCAACAGGCCCCGGTGTGTGATGTTCCCCTCCCTGTGTCCATGCGTTCTCATTGTTCAACACCCAGTTATGAGTGAGAACATGCAGTGTTTGGTTTTCTGTTCTTGTAATCAGGACTTTTGAAAGGACGGATGCGGAAGCTGGGAGTCATTGCAGCAATGGTCGGGGTCCACCAGCACCGGCCACTGATGCCTAGGACTTGGCCCTCCTACCTTCCTTGGCTGCTGTGGAACACTCCATCAGCCTTCCAACAGATGTGGGGACCTGGGAAGGTGGGAGCGGGGTGTTTTTTCATTTGGTTGCTTCACTTAGATAGAGTAGGTTTCTGTTGCTTGCAACCAAAGAACTTTAGATAATTAAAGTTAAAGAGGCCTGAAAAGGTATAGAGACAGAGACCTTTGACACTCCACCTCCATCCCGTGGCTCAGAGCTCATCCTTGCCTCTCCAGTGCTCACCCACTCAGGCTCCACCACTCAGAGCGGTGCCCTGGCGTTCCTCTGAATAAGCGCCCTCCCCACCCCAAACCCCACTTTTCCACGGATTAAAGAAATTCTACCCATCCTCCAAAGACCCCCCTCAACCACCTCAGCATACTGTGGACTACTGCAATACAGCAACCCAAAATAATAAAAATAATAACCAAACTCAGCGCATGGGTTTGTAGTGCTGTTTACCTGGCTAATAAGGCCTTTGATCACAGAAATCAGAGTCTCTTGTCACTGCATGACACAGGCAGTGACAAGATGGTCTAGCACAGGCCGGGAGCAGAGCAGATGTGCTGATTTGCTTGAGAAGGGGTCCTGGTGGAGACGG
>NW_022445883.1:1907-2630 GCF_009761245.1 Sapajus apella | reverse complement strand
GAGAATCTGGAAAGAGATATTTTCAGCCATATACAGGCTCGTAGGAATTAGCGGTAAGATCGCGTCTAAATCACAGGAGAAACGTCTCTTTCAAACTGCTCTGCTGTGTGTTCGTTCAACTTAGGAAGTTGCATCTATGTTTAGATTCAGCGAGTTAGAAACACGTTTCTTGTAAAAGCCGCGTTTGGATACTCCTGAGTCAATGGGTGTATAGGGTGTAATGAGAAATATATGGCTCTAAAACATAAAAAGGAGCTATGTAGCAGAATGATTGTCAAGGTGTGTATTCAACTTACAGAGGTAAACAGATGTGTGAATCCAGCAGTTAAGAAACCCTTTCTTTCGAGAATCTGGAAAGAGATATTTCCAGCCATATACAGGCTCATAAGAATTAGCGCTAAGATCGCGTCTAAACCACAGGAGAATCGTCTCTTTCAAACTTCTCTGCTGTGTGTTCGTTCAACGTAGGAAGTTGCAACTATGTTTAGATTCAGCGAGTTAGAAAAACGTTTCTTGTAAAAGCTGGAAATGGATAATCCTGAGTGAATGGAAGTATAGTTGTAATGAGAAATATCTGGCTCTAAAACAAAAACGGAGCTATGTAGCAGAATGATTGTCAGGCTGTGTATTCAACTTACCGAATTAAACAGATGTGTGAATGTAGCAGTTCAGAAAACCTTTCTTTCGAGAATCTGGAAAGAGATATTTCCAGCCATATACAGG
>NW_022445883.1:1067-1897 GCF_009761245.1 Sapajus apella | reverse complement strand
CAGCCATATACAGGCTCATAAGAATTAGCTTTAAGATAGCGTCCAAAGCACAGGAGAATCGTCTCTTTCAAACTGCTTTGCTGTGTGTTCGTTGACCTTAGGAATTTGTATCTATGTTTAGATTCAGCGAGTTAGAAACACGTTTCTTCTAAAAGTTGCGTTTCGATATTCCTGAGTGAATGGGATTGTAGGATTTAATGAGAAATATCTGGCTCTAAAACAAAAACGGAGCTATATAGCCGAATGATTGAAAAGCTGTATACTCAACTTACAGAGGTAAACAGATGTGTGAATATACCAGTTCAGAAACTCTTTATTTGGAGAATCTGGAAAGAGATATTTACAGCCATATACAGGCTCATAAGATTTAGCAGTAAGTTCACGTATAAACCACAGGAGAACGTCTCTTTCAAACTGCTCTGCTGTGTGTTCGTTCACCTTAGGAAGTTGCATCTATGTTCAGATTCAGCGAGTTGAAAACACGTTTCCTCTAAAGGCTGCGTTTGGATATTCCTGAGTGAATGGGAGTATAGGGTGTAATGAGAAATATCTGGCTGTAAAACAAAAACGGAGCTATGAAGCCGAATGATTCTCAAGGTGTATATTCAACTTACAGAGTTAAACAGACGTATGAATGTAGCAGTTCCGAAACACTTTCTCTCGAGAATCTGGAAACAGATATTTCCAGCGATATACAGGCTCATGTGAATTAGCGGTAAGATCATATCTAAATCACAGGAGAAACGTCTCTTTCAAACTGCTCTGCTGTGTGTTCGTTCACCTTAGGAAGTTGCGTCAATGTTCAAATTCAGCGAGTTAGAAACACGTTT
>NW_022445883.1:0-1057 GCF_009761245.1 Sapajus apella | reverse complement strand
GGGAGTAAAGGGTGTAATGAGGCATATCTGGCTCATAAACATAAACGGAGCTATGTTGCAGAATGATTGTCACGGTGTACATTCAACTTACAGAGTTAAACAAATGTGTTAATGTAGCAAATCATAAACCCTTTATTTGGAGAATCTGGAAAGAGATATTTCCAGGCATACACAGGCTAATGAAAATTAGCGGAAACATTGCGTCTAAACCACAGGAGAAACGTCTCTTTCAAAATGCTCTGCTGTGTGTTCATTCAGCATAGGAAGTTGCATCCATGTTTAGGTTCATCGAGTTAGAAACTCGTTTCTTCTCAAAACTGCATTTGGATATTCCTGAGTGAATGGGATTATGGGGTGTAATGAGAAATATCTGGCTCTAAAACAAAATCGTAGCTATGTAGCAGAATGATTGTCAAGGTGTATATTCAACTTACAGAACCAAACAGATGTGTGAATGTAGCGTTTCAGAAACCCTTTCTTTGGATAATCTGGAAAGAGATATTTCCAGGCTTATACAGGCACATAAAATTAACGTTAAGATCGCGTCTAAACCACAGGAGAAACGTCTTTTACTAACTGATCTGCTGTGTGTTCGTTCAAGTTACGAAGTTACATCTATGTTTAGATTCAGCGAGTTAGAAACACGTTTCTTCTCAAAACTGCGTTTGGATATTCCTGAGTGAATGGGAGTATAGAGTGTAAAGAGAAATATCTGACTCTAAAACAAAAACGAAGCTATGTAGCAGAATGATTGTCAAGGTGTATATTCAACTTACAGAGTTAAACATGAGTGAATGTAGTAGTTCAGAAACCCTTTCTTTGGAGAATGTGGAAAGAGATCTTTCCAGCCATATACAGGCTCATAAGGTTTATAAGTATGATTGCGTCAAAACCAAAGGAGAAACATCTCTTCCAAACTGCTCAGCTGTGTGTTCATTCAACGTGCGAAGTTGCATCTATATTTAAATTCAGCGAGTTAGCAACACGTTTCTTCTAAAAGCTGTGTTTTGATATTCATGAGTGAATGGGAGTATAGGGTGTAATGAGAAATATCTGG
>NW_022445882.1:1770-2631 GCF_009761245.1 Sapajus apella | reverse complement strand
TGACAATCATTCTGCTCCATACCTCCGTTTTTGTTTTAGAGCCAGATATTTCTCCTTAAACCCCATACTCCCATTCACTCAGGAATATCCAAACGCAGCTTCTTGGAGAAACGTGTTTCTAACTCGCAGAATCTAAACATAGATGCAACTTCCGAATTTGAAAGAACACACACTGGAGAAGTTTGAAGGAGACGTTTCTCGTATGATTTAAATGCGATCTTAAAGCTAATTCTTAAGAGTCTGCATATGGTTGGAAATATCTCTTTCCAGATTCTCCAAAGAAAGGATTAGTGAACTGCCACATTCACACAATTGTTTAACTCTGTAAGTTTAATATACACCTTGACAATCATTCTGCTACATAACTCTATTTTTGTTTTAGAGCCAGATATTTCTCATTAAACCCTATACTCCCATTCACTCAGGAATATCCAAAAACAGCTTTTTAAAGAAACGTGTTTCTAACTCGCAGAATCTAAACAAAGATGCAACTTCCGAAGGTGAACGAACACACAGTGGAGCAGTTAGAAAGAGACGTTTCTCGTACGATTTAGATGCGATCTTATAGCTAATTCTTAACAGTCTGCATATGGCTGGAAATATCTCTTCCAGATTCTCCAAAGAAAGTGTTAGTGAACTGCTACATTCACACAATTGTTTAACTCTGTAAGTTTAATACACAACTTGACAATCATTCTGCTACATAGCTCCGTTTTTGTTTCAGAGCCAGATATTTCTCATTAAACCCTATACTCCCTTTCACTCTGGAATATCCAAACGCAGCTTTTTGGAGAAACGTGTTTCTAACTCGTACAATCTAAACATAGATGCAACATCCGAAGGTGAACGAACATACAGTGG
>NW_022445882.1:672-1670 GCF_009761245.1 Sapajus apella | reverse complement strand
CCAATTGTTTAACTCTGTAAGTTTAATATAGACCTTGACAATCATTCTGCTACATAGCTCCGTTTTTGTTTTAGAGCCAGATATTTCTCATTATAACCTATACTCCCATTCACTCAGGAATATCGAAACGCAGCATTTTGGAGAAACGTGTTTCTAACTCGCAGAATCAAAACATAGATGCAACATCCGAAGGTGAGGGAACACACAGTGGAGCAGTTTGAAAGAGACGTTTCTCGTATGAATTAGAGGCGATCTTATAGCTAATTCTTTAGAGTCTGTATATGGCTGGAAATATCTCTTTCCAGATTCTTCAAACAAAGGATTAGGGAACTGCCACATTGACACAATTCTTTAACTCTGTACGTTTAATATACACCTTGACAATCATTCTGCTACATAGCTCCGTTTTTGTTTTAGAGCCAGATATTTCTCATTATAAACTATACTCCCATTCACTCAGGAATATCCAAACGCAGCATTTTGGAGAAACGTGTTTCTAACTCGCAGAATCTAAACATAGATGCAACATCTGAAGGTGAGCGAACACACAGTGGAGCAGTTTGAAACAGACGTTTCTCGTATGAATTAGATGCGATCTTATAGCTAATTCTTAAGAGTCTGTGTATGGCTGGAAATATCTCTTTCGAGATTCTCCAAAGAAAGGGTTAGTGAACTGTTAAATTCACACAATTGTTTAACTCTGTAAGTTTAATATACACCTTGACTATAATTCTTCTACATAGCTCCGTTTTTGTTTTAGAGCCAGATATTTCTCATTAAGCCCTATACTCCCATTCACTCAGGAATATCCAAACGCAGCTTTTTACAGAAACGTGTTTCTAACTCGCAGAATGTAAACAAAGATGCAACTTCTGAAGGTGAGAGAACACACACTGGAGCAGTTTGAAGGAGACGTTTCTCGAATGATTTAGATGCGATCTTAAAGCTAATTCTTAAGGGTCTGTATATGGCTGGAAATATCTCTTTCCAGATTCTCC
>NW_022445882.1:0-572 GCF_009761245.1 Sapajus apella | reverse complement strand
GTTAAACAATTGTGTGAATGTAGCAGTTCACACAATTGTTTAACTCTGTAAGCTTAATATACACCTTGACAATCATTCTGCTACATAGCTCCGTTTTTGTTTTAGAGCCAGATATTTCTCATTAAACCCTATACTCCCATTCACTCAGGAATATCCAAACGCAGCTTTTTACCGAAACCTGTTTCTAACTCGCAGCATCTAAACATAGATGCAACTTCTGAAGGCGAACGAACACACAGTGGAGCAGTTTGAAAGAGACGTTTCTGCTATGATTTAGATGCGATCTCAAAGCTAATTCTTAAGGGTCTGTATATGGCTGGAAATATCTCTTTCCAGATTCTCCAAAGAAAGGGTTAGTGAACTGCTACATTCTCACAATTGTTTAACTCTGTAAGTTTAATATACACCTTGACAATCATTCTGCTACATAGCTCCGTTTTTGTTTTAGAGCCAGATTTTTCTCATTAAACCCTAAACTCCCATTCACACAGGAATATCCAAACGCAGCTTTTTACAGAAACGTGTTTCTAACTCGCAGAATCTAAACATAGATGCAACTTCCGAAGGTGAAC
>NW_022445881.1:0-2631 GCF_009761245.1 Sapajus apella | reverse complement strand
ACGTAATGAAATACTTACACGCAGAATCAATGGGAGCCCTGAGCTTGCTTTCCTGAAGCTAGATGGTCCCTTCTAGGGTGACAGTAGACAGTGACAAATCAACAGGCATTAGATTCTCATAAGGAGCATACAGCCCAGCTCCCTCGCATGTGCTGTTTACAGTAGGGTTTGCGCTCCTACAACACCACCACTGATCTGACAGGAGGTGGAGCTCCGGTGGTGATGCCAGCAATATGGAGTGGCTGTGAACACAGATGAAGCCTCCCTCACCGGCCCGCTGCTCATCTGTTGTGCTGCCTGCCCAGTTCCTAACAGGTGAGCCGGGCACGGTGCCTCACGCGTGTAATCCCTGCACTTTGGGAGACTGAGGCGGGTGGCTCACCTGAGGTTGGGAGTTAGAGACCAACCCGACAAACATAGAGATACCCTGTCTCTGCTAGAAATACAAAAATTAGTCTGCGGTGGTGGCTCATACCTGTAAACCCAGCTACTTGGGAGTCTGAGACTGGAAAGTCTCTTTAGTCCGGGAGTCGGAGGTTGCAGTGAGTGAAGATCATGTCATTGCATTCCAGCCTGAGCAACAAGAGTGAATCTCTGAGTCAAAAAAAAAAAAGGCCAGGTGTGATGGCTCACACTGGTAATCCCAGCACTTTGGGAGAATGAGGAGGACGAGTCACCTGAAGTAAGGAGTTCGGGACCAGCCTGGCCTACATGGTGAAACCATGTCTCTACTAAAAATACAAAATTAGCCAGGTGTGGTGGTACCTGCCTGTGATCCCAGCTACTCAAGAGGCTGAGGCAGGAGAATTGCTCGAACCTCCGAGACGGAGGTTACATTGACCGGAGCTTGCACAACTGCACAGAGTGAGGCTCTGCCTCAAAAAAAAGAAAAACACAAACAAAAACAGGATACAGACTTCTACTGATCCATGCCCAGGAGGGTTGGGGGACCCCAGCTGTAGACAATATGTAATGATCAAATCAGGGTAACAGACAGTCATCACCTCAAATATTTGTCTTCTGTTTTGGGAACACGAAAATCCTTCTCCTCTAGCTATCTTGAAATATTCAAATAAATTCTCACTCACTTTAATGTCCCTTGTGCACTATTGATTACTGTGACTTATTCCTTCTATCTAAGCCTTCTTGTGTTTCATTCATTTTTTTAATGATTTTTATTTATTTCTGACACACCTCTCTCTTTCTATGAGGCTAGAATGCAGTGGCATGATCTCGACTCACTGCAACCTCTACCTCCTGGGTGCAGGCAATTCTCCTGCCTCAGCCTCCCAAGGAAATGAGATTACAGGTGTGCGCCACCATTCCTAGCTAACTTTTGTGTTTTTCGTAGAGATAGTGTTTCAGGATGCTGTCCAGGCAGGTCTCGAACTCCTGACCTCACGCAGTCCACCCACCTCAGCCCCACAAAGTGCTGGGATTACAGGAATGAGCTACAACATGGAGCCATTCATTCATTCTTCCATTCATTCATTCCACTAATAACTACTGCCTGGTTATCATATATCCGGTGGGGTTACAGGCTCTGGGGAAACAGCAATGAGCAAAACAAAGCTGCTGCTCTCTTAATGGATCCATCATTCTAATGAGGGGGAAAGAGACAGGCGATCCACAAACAAACCAGTCACACAGACAGCACATCAGGTGGAGAGCGCTATGAAGAATAAATACTAAAGCAGGTAAGGCCAGGTGCGGTGGCTCACACCTGTAATCCCAGCACTTTGGGAGGCTGACGTGGATGGATCCCTTGAGGTTAGGAGTTCAAGACCAGCCTGGCCAACATGGTGAAATGTCATCTCTACTAAAAGTACAAAAAAAAAAAAAATGAAAAAGAGCCAGGTGTGGTGGCACCTGCCTGTAACCCTAGCTACTCAGGAGACTGAGGTGGGAGGATGGCTTGAACTTGGGAGGTGGAGGTTGCTGTGAGCTGACATTGTACCACTGCACTCCAGCCTGGGGAACAGAGCAGGACTCTGTCTTCAAAAATAAAAAAGTAAAGAGAAATCACATGCAGGTGTAGGGTGCACTAGTGTGAGCAGGGGTGCTGTGGTGGAGGAGAAGGTGGTCAGGAAAGGCCTCTCTGTGAAAGTGTTAGACCTGAGGGCTGAGCCTGCGGACTGCTGGGAGAGCAGCACTGGAGGTCTCTAGGTGTTGGTGCCATTTGTGGTCCCTTCGTTTTGCTTTTAAGACAAAGTCTTGCTCTGTTGCCCAGGCTGGAGTGAAGTGGCACAATCTCAGCTCACTGCAACCTCCGTCAGCTGGGTTCAAGCCACCTCAGCCTCCCAAAGAGCTGGGATGGCAGGTGTGAGTCACTGTGCCTGGCCTATGTATAAACATGTTTAAATTCCTCCAAAAGCTAGGCTTCAGGAAGATTGTTCTAACAGCCATTGGAAATAAACGACAGAATGACAGGACAAGGATCATGTCAGTCACAGGGTGGCTGTGGACACCTGCTGGCCAGCAGCAGGAAAGCCACTCAGACCCTGGATTCTACCTCTGCAGCCCATCTGCACCTGAACCCTCCTTCCCACATCAGTAGAAGCCTGGAACTCTCAGAACAGCAGACCTCCTCAGCCACTGCCACCTTCACAAGAATGATGTGATTAATTTGTT
>NW_022445880.1:0-2631 GCF_009761245.1 Sapajus apella | reverse complement strand
GCTGGGATTACAGGCACGCACCACCATGCCCAGCTAATTTTTTTTTTTGTATTTTTAGTAGAGACGGGGTTTCACCACGTTGACCAGGATGGTCTCGATCTCTTGACCTCGTGATCCACCCGCCTCGGCCTCCCAAAGTGCTGGGATTACAGGCTTGAGCCACCGCGCCCGGCCTTTTTTTTTTTTTTAAGACAGGGTCGGCTGGGCGCGGTGGCTCACGCCTGTAATCTCAGCACTTTGGGAGGCTGAGGCAGGCGGATCGCGACATCAAGAGATCGAGACCATCCCGGCCAACATGGTGAAACCCCATCTCTACCAAAAATACAAAAATTAGCTGGGCATGGTGGCACGCGCCTGTAGTCCCAGCTACTCGGGAGGCTGAGGCAGGAGAATTGTTTGAACCCAGGAGGCGGAGATCACAGTGAGCCAAGATTGCGCCACTGCACCCCAGCCTGGCGCCTGTCTCAAAAAAAAAAAAAAGACAGGATCTCACTCTGCTTCCCAGGCTGGAGTGCAATGACATGATCATAGCTCACTGCAGCCTCCAACTCCTGAGCTCAAGCAATCCTTCTGCCTCAGCCTCCTTACTAGCTGCCACTACAGGTATGTACTACCATGGCCAGCCAGTTTTTATTTTTTGTAGAGGTGGGGTCTCAGACCATGTTGCCAGGCTGGTCTGGAACTCCTGGCCTCAAGTGAGCCTCCTGCCTCAGCCTCCCAAAGTGCTGGGATTACAGGCATGTCCACTGCACAGAGAGCAACCCCACCTTTGCTTTTCCCCCAAATGTGCTTTATTGGGGTGTGGTTAGCAAGAGTGGGGAACAGCAGGGACACCTCAAGGTTGGGGCCTCCGAAAACTAGGCAGCATGGAGACAGAGCTGCTTCCTCTTACCAGCGAAGAGAAGGTGCAAATCAGAAGTTTTAACATATTCCTTAATTAGAGCCTGATTTTGTTCTCAGCTGCCCACCCGTGTGGGGCCCTATAACACCAGGCAGCATTGTTGTTTTTATGCTTATGAGGCGGATCGGCTGGAAGAAAGCATTCTAAATGAGATTACATCTTATACATGTTTAATGTACTGTTCTCGCCATTTAAAATGCAGCTCTATTAAAATAGCAGGGAGGGAAAGTTGACTCATGGAGCTGGATGTGGAGAGAATAGATCACCAGTGAAATGAATAATATATTAACAGAATAATGATGTTGCTTCTCATATTAATCGTATAAATCACAAGATTCTCGGGCTGTCAGCAGAACTTTTAAAAAAAAAAAAAACCAAAAATGCAGACATCGGGTTTTCCAGCCCAGGGAAGACTGAGGCCCATAGGGCGCAGGGTTCCTGGTGGCCACTCTGGTTATGAAACAGAGGTTTTCTGGGCACACTGAGCTGCCAAGAAACGAGAACTTTCCCTGGAGGCAGCAGTGATGTTTGTTGTAGGAAAACTGCAACTCAGCCCCAGCCTGCATCCCTCACTGACATCAACTGTTTACCAGGGATATGAGAAGGATGGGTGAGATGTAGTCCTTGCCCACTGGCCGGAGAGGCCGAAATAGATACAGAGGCCAGGCATGAGTATACATACTCACGCGTGTAATACCAGCACTTTGGGAGGCCGAGGCAGGTGGATCACTTGAGGTCAGCAGTTCAAGACCAGCCTGGTCAACATGATGAAACTCCATCTCTACTAAAAATACAAAAATTAGCCGGGCATGGTGGTGCATGCCTATAATCCCAGGTACTCAGGAGGCTGAGGCAGGCAGATCACTTGAGGTCAGGAGTTCAAGACCAGTATGGTCAATGTGGCAAAACCATTTCTCTCTTAAAAAATATATAAAAATTAGCCAGGCGTGGTGGTGCACACCTGTAATCCCAGCGACTGGGGAGGCTGAGGCAGGAGAATCACTTGAACCCAGGAGGTGGAGGTTGTAGTGAGCCAAGATGGCACCATTGCACTCCAGCCTGGGCAACAGAGCCAGACTCCATCTCAAAGATAGATAGATAGATAGATAGATAGATAGATAGATAGATAGATAGACAGACAGACAGACAGACAGACAGACAGACAGACAGAGAGACAGATAGAGATCATTCCAGTGATGTGATACAGGTCAGGCCAGTCCCTCAACAGCCAGGTGCCCCCCCACTTCACTGGAGACACATCAGATAATGCGGGTCCCCAGTACCTAGCCAGGACTTGATAGACAGCAAGCATCCAATGGTGTCTGCAGGTTTTGAGCTGGAAACGTGTAGAATGAACACCAGGTGGATCAATACCTTCATCCCAGTGCTCTTGAAAGAGGATGAAGGCCCTGTGGAAACATCAGGAACAGGTGAGTTTTGTGGGGGGTTTCTATGTGTGGGACGGTAAGGATCGACAGTGGTGATTGAAATTGTTGCAGCAGGGCACGGTGGCCCACGCCTGTAATCCTAGCACTTTGGGAGGCCGAGGCAGGTGAATTGCCTGAGCTCAGGAGTTCAAGACCAGCCTGGGCCACACGGTGAAACCCGTCTCTACTAAAATATAAAAAATCAGCCAGGTGTAGCGGCATGCGCCTGTAGTTCCAGCTACTTGGGAGGCTGAGGCAAGGAATTGCTAGAACCTGGGGATGCAGAGGTTGCGGTGAGCCAAG
>NW_022445879.1:0-2632 GCF_009761245.1 Sapajus apella | reverse complement strand
AAAATCACAGGAGAAACGTCTCCTTCAAACTGCTCCGCTGTGTTTTCGTTCACGTTCGGAAGGTGCATCTATGTTTAGATTCAGCGAGTTAGAAACTCTTTTCTCCAAATAGCGCCGTTTGGATATCCCTGTTTGAATGCGAGTATAGGGTGTAATGATTAATATCGGGCTGTAAAACAAAAACGGAGCTATGTAGCACAATGATTGTCAAGGTGTATATTCAGCTTAGAGAGTTAAACAGATAAGCGAATGTAGCAGTTCAGAAAACCTTTCTTTGGAGAATCTGGAAAGAGATATTTCCAGCCATATACAGGCTCCTAAGAATTAGTGGTAAGATCGCGTCTAAACCACAGGAGAAACGTCTCTTTCAAACTGCTCTTCTGTGTTTGGTTCACATTAGGATGTTGCATCTATGTTTAGATTCAGCGAGTTAGAAACAGGTTTCTTCTAAAAGCTGCGTTTGTATATTCCTGGGTTATTGGGAGTATATTGTGGAATGAGAAATATCCGGCTCTAAAACAAAAACGGAGCTATGTAGAAGAATGATTGCCAAGGTGTGTATTCAACTTACAGAGTTAGACAGTTGTGTGAATGCAGCAGCTCAGAAACGCTTTCCATGGAGAATCTGGAAAGAGATATTTCCAGCCATACACAGGATCATTAGAATTAGCTTTATGATCGGGTCTAAAGCACAGGAAAAACGTCTCTTTCAAACTGCTCTGCTCTGAGTTCGTTCACCTTAGGAAGTTGCATCTATGTTTAGATTCAGCGAGTGAGAAACACGTTTCTTCTAATATCTGCGTTTGGATATTCCTTAGTGAAAGTGAGTATTTGGTGTAATAAGAAATATCTGGCTCTAAAACAAAAACAGAGCTATGTAGCTGAATGATTGTCAACGTGTATATTAAACACAGAGAGATAAACATATGTGTGAATGTAGCAGTTCAGAAAACCTTTCTTTGGAGAATGTGGAAAGAGATATTTCCAGCCATAAACAGGCTCATACTAATTAGCGGTAAGATCGCGTCCAAACCAGAGGAGAAACGGCTCTTTCAAACTGCTCTGCTGCGTGTTCGTTGACCTTAGGAAGTTGCATCTATGTTTAGATTAAGCACGTTAGAATCACGTTTCTTCAAAAAGCTGCGTTTGGATATTCCTGGGTTATTGGGAGTATACGGTGTAAGAGAAATATCTGGCTCTAAAACAAAAACGGAACTATGTAGAAGAATGATTGTCAAGGTGTGTAATCAACTTACAGAGTTAGACAGATTTGTGAATGTGGCAGTTCAGAAACCCTTTAATTGGAAAATCTGGACAGAGATATTTCCAGCCATATACAGGCTCCTAAGAATTAGCTTTAAAATCGCATCTAAATCACAGCAGAAACGTCTCTTTCAAACTGCTCTGCTGTTTGTTCGTTCACCTTAGAAAGTTGCATATATGCTTAGATTCAGCGAGGTAGAAACACGTTTCTCCATAGAGCGGCGTTTGGATATTCCTGAGTGAATGGGAGTATAGGGTGTAATGAGAAATATCGGGCTCTAAAACAACAACGGAGCCATTTTGCAGATGATTGTCAAGGTGTATATTAAACTTACAGAGTTAAACAATTGTGTGAATGTAGCAGTTTACTAACCCTTTCTTTGGAGAATCTGGAAAGAGATATTAACAGCCATATACAGGCTCCTAAGAATTAGCGATAAGATTGCGTCTAAACCACAGGAGAATCGTCTCTTTCAAGCTGACCTCTTATTTGTTCGTTTACCATCGGAAGTTGCATCTATGTTTAGATTCAGCGAGTTAGAAACACGTTTCTTCTAAAAGCTGCGTTTGGATATTCCTGAGGGAATGGGAATAATGGGTGTAATGAGAAATATCTGGATCTAAAACAAAAGCGGAGCTATGTAGCAGAATGGTTGTCAAGGTGTATATTAAACTTACAGAGTTAAACAATTGTGTGAACGAAGCAGTTCACTAACCGTTTCTTTGGAGAATCTGGAAAGAGATATTTCCATCCATATACAGGCTCCTACGAATTAGCTGTAAGATCGCATCTAAATCACAGGAGAAATGTCTCTTACAAACTGCTCCTCTGTGTGTTCGTTCACCTTAGGAAGATGCATGTATATTTAGAATCAGCGAGTTAGAAACACGTTTCTCATAAAACCTGCGTGTGGATATTCTTGAGTGAATGGGAGTATAGGGTTTAATGAGAAATATCTGGCTCTAAAACAAAAACGGAGCTATGTAGCAAAATGATTGTCCACGTGTATGTTCAACTTACAGAGGTAAACGGATGTGTGAATGCAGCCATTCAGAAACACTTTCTTTGCAGAATCTGGAAAGAGATATTCCCAGCCATATACAGACTCTTAAGAATTAGCTTTATCATCGCGTCTAAACCACAGGAGAATCGTCTCTTTAAAACTGCTCTGCTCTGTTTTCGTTCACCTTAGGAAGTTGCATCTATGTTTAGATTCAGCGAGTTAGAAACACGTTTCTTCTAAAATCTGCGTTTGGATATTCCTGAGTGAATGAGAGTATATTGTGTAATGAGAAATATCTGGCTCTAAAACAAAAAGGGAGCTATGTAGCTGAATGATTGTCAAGGTGTATATTAAACTTACAGAGT
>NW_022445878.1:0-2633 GCF_009761245.1 Sapajus apella | reverse complement strand
GGAAGGAAGGAAGGAAGGAAGGAAGGAAGGAAGGAAGGAAGGGAAACCTTTCTATCCAATTTCCTTTTTGTTGCTCAAAATCCTGCATAGTTGAAGGAGGAATATTAAGTTTTATAGTTGGCAAGAACGTCAACCAGGGGATGTTGGAGAAAATAGTGAAAAGTATCTTAGCAGTGAAAAGTGTAGACAGTTTCTTGTTTACATATATCGTGAATATATATATATATATATATATATATATAAATACACACACGCACACACACACACACACACACATATATGTTTCTAAAAAATAGATTAACTGTCAGAATGTTAGAACTGAGTAGGCTTCTAGGGAAGCTCAGCTATAAAAGACAGAAGACAGATTTTCCTGGCTGGAGCAAGTTTCAACACCTTGACAGTGAGAAGGAAGCAACAGACGCAGCAGTCTTCAAATAACCTGCTTTTTCAGACAGAGTTTTTGGGGGATCCTGACGAGGTTTGGAAATCAGAATTTTATTTTTGAACATTCTCATGGTTTTAAGACTAAGGATACTTACTGATTTGGGGCTATAAGAACAGAGATCAGATTGAATTCTGACTCAGATCTCTCCATTACGCTTGAAAATCAGGAACTGTGAATAAGAATAAATTTGAAAAAAAAAGTGATAATTGTTGAATTATCAAATATGTAGATTAAAAGGATTCTCATGAAATGTATTTTAAATAAAAGTAGTGATTTTTATTTTGTATTTACTTTTTGGCTGTAGATGTTGTAATTGCATCTTTCTCTTGCAGGAGTGAGTCCGTGCTGCTGCACATGCCCCAGCCTGTGAATCCAGAGCTCAGTGCAGAGCCCATCACTGGACTGAGGGTCAGGCTCAACCAATTCCTAGGTGAGTGTCAGCCCATTGGCAGAACGCCCTGTATCTGTTTTTACTTGTTAGTATCACATGGGTGCTATTTTACCCTTCATCAAATGTTGGACTTCTTTTCAGAAGTGCATGAATGATATGACTCTGCAACCCTTTCATATCTCTGTGTTTACAAATCAACTTATAACATGAAGAGTAAAAGATAGTAAAAATTAAATATGTTCTGGAATCATATGCACTACCTTATATAATGGGTAAAAGAAACGACATAACAAATAAAAAACTGAATAAATGAAACAATGCTCAGATGGAATTTTATTATCCAAAGGTAGATTTTAAAAAACTGTACATTTCTTTAGTATGGTTCATTTGAATTGTTAAGAATTTTTTTGGGGAATATACTTCACTGCAGTTTGTTGGCTATTTGTATTTTTCTTCCCATTGATACATATTGTTCACATAATGTAAAAATTTGAGTTAATTTGTACAATCAAAAAACAAATTATTTTGTAAAAGTAAAAATAATAATTTTAGTTTAATTTCAACGCAAAGAGCTGCATATAAAATCTAGAAATAAGCTTCAGCCCTGAGCTAGCATGGAAGGCCACAGAGGGACTGGTAAAATGTTTTGCAGATATCTGCTTTAATACAACACAGATATATAAAGTCTTATATAGTTATCTAGAGCAGTGCTGGAGTAAGTGAAAATCTTCATGTCCTTCCCAAAACTATACCACTAGCATTTAAGAATAAGAAATATGTTTTAATAATGATCTTGATAACTAAAGGGCATTCAAGGCATTTAATGTTTTACTTTTATTGTGGAAATTAGATTAAAAGAGATTCGTTTACATTTGACTCTCAACTTTTGAGTTTTCAAAAAAAGATTTTTAATGTCTATTTTAGGGGTTTTTTGATCCTGTAGAAAATATTAACCATCTCTATACTTTATTAGATGTTACAACCAAAATTGTGCAAAAATGTGACTTCACCTTTCTTACTAAAGTAACTTATTGTTAGAAAATTATTTCCCTCAAGACTTCTAATTTCCATTTATTTACACATGCCTATGAATTTATTTTTTCTCTTTTACAGTGAACGTTACTCTGCATCCTGAAAGGGCCAATAGTCATATCTTCCTGCATGGAGATTTGAGAAGCGTGAATGTTGGATGTGAACCTCAAGAGAATCCCCATATCACTGCAACACCTGGATGTTTTCTTGCATGGGGTGCTCAGAGTTTCACCTCTGGCAAATATTATTGGGAGGTTCAGGTAGGGGACTCTTGGAACTGGGCTTTTGGTGTCTGTAATGATTATTGGAAAGAGAATAGTTGGAATGACAAAAGAGATGAAGAGGATGGACTCTTTCTTCTTGGTTGTGTTAAAGACAGTCACTGCGCTCTCTTTACCACCTCCCCACTTATGTTTCAATATGTACCAAGACCTACTGGCCAACTAGGAATATTTCTGGATTATGAAGGTAGAACTGTGAGCTTTGTTAACGTTGATCAAAGTTCCCTTATACATACCATCTCTAATTGCACCTTCTCACCTTATATCTGGCCTATCTTTTGCTGTAGCCACGTTTGACTAGAGACAAATTAGAAATGTGTCTGTAGGGTGTCAGACCCACTTTATTTCAGGAAGCCCTTTTACTCATGTCTTATCAAACGAACACATAGGTTGTAGTTTATTGAATTGCCTTCTAATGTCATCAGAATTTATTATGCTGCCATTAAATATGGTAAAAACACTAAAAACATATTTTGGTTCTTTA
>NW_022445877.1:2188-2633 GCF_009761245.1 Sapajus apella | reverse complement strand
AAGCGCCATTGGCATGTAAATAGCGGATTATTCAGCCGTAGTTGACGTCTCGGGTGATATGGGAGACTGAGGAGGAAGCGGTTGAAGTGTCTGGTGTATAGTGTATAGCTAAGAATAGCCCTGTGGTAATTTGAATAATTAGGCAGGTGCCTAGGAGTGAGCCGAAATTCCATCAAGAGGAGATGTTAGATGGTGTAGGGAGGTCAATGAATGAATGATTAATCATTTTTGTTAGTGGGTGTGTTTTACGAGGGGAAGTCATTAGGATTCTTATAGTCGAAGTACAACAATGGTTTTTAATATCATTAGTGATGGTTATAATCCATGTGGGAATAATGACATATGCTTCATTTTCATTAAGTATTATTTTAGTAATGGGATTTGTGGGGTTTTCTTCTAAGCCTTCACCTATTTACGGTGGGTTAGTGCTAATTTTTAGTGGTGC
>NW_022445877.1:1676-2178 GCF_009761245.1 Sapajus apella | reverse complement strand
TGTGGTTAAGCTTGAATGGGGGTCAAAGCGATGAGAAGTGATTGAGTAAAAGCCTAGTATGTTAGAGAAGTAGAACGTTTTTACTGGGGTGCTTACTTTTATATTGTTGGTTATGAGATTAAGTTCTGTTGCTAGAGCAGCCCTAAGATGGTTACGCCTAAAGCTGTAAGTGTAAGGTAATAAGGTGTAGTGACTTGAGGGTGTGAGGCAGGAGGAACACAACTGGAAATAAGAAACCCGGCGAAAGTGCTACCCACTGCTAGGGGATTAATTGGGTTTATTAATAGGGGATTGTTTTCATTAATTAAGATAGGACTTGTAAAGCGAGGGTGTCCCGTTAGAGTAAAGAAAATAATGCGGATACTGTATATAGCTGTAAGGGAGGCGGCTACGACAGTAGTTGTACGGGCTCAGGCGTTGGGATACGACGTCTTGGCGGTTTCGGTGATTAGATCTTTTGAGTAGAAGCCTGTAAGGAAGGGTACACCTGTAAGTGCAAAGC
>NW_022445877.1:0-1666 GCF_009761245.1 Sapajus apella | reverse complement strand
TGGCCAGTGCTACTGGCTGAGTAAAAAGGCTAATGGTTTCAATGATAATGAGTGTAGGCATAAGTGGGATGGGCGTTCCTTGAGGTAAGAAATGGGCAAGAGGTGTTTTTGTTTCCAATCGAAGTCCCATGAGCACAGTTGCTGCTCACAGAGGAATTGCTGTGCCCAAGTTTATTGATAGTTGAGTAGTTGGTGTAAATGCATAGGGTGTAAGTC
The DNA here is from genome assembly GCF_009761245.1 of Sapajus apella. NCBI lineage: Eukaryota > Metazoa > Chordata > Mammalia > Primates > Cebidae > Sapajus > Sapajus apella. Next base: position 1,450 of record NW_022445877.1, on the reverse strand, counting down.
CGAGAAGGTTATTGAGGGCGATGCAAGTAATTAGGGCTAGAAGTACAAGGGACGAAGTTCGTCCTTTAGTGGTATGAACTGTCGTTATTTGTTTTCGTGTAAGTTGAATTAGTCATTGTTGAAGAGAGGAAAGTCGGTTGTTGATTAGGTTGTTAGAGGGCGTCATTAGCGTAGTGGGGAATAGAATAATTAACACTACTGGGGGGATTCCTAAGATTGTCGGGATATTGAAAGAGGTCAATAGATTTTGGTTCATTTTAGTTCTCAAGTTGTTTTATGTTTTTGTGTTTTAGTTAATTTTGACGACGGGGTAATATGGAAAATAAAATTCAGTATCTTTAATTCAATAATATAAAACGGTTACAACTATTGATAGGATCACCATTGGTCATGGTGAGATATCTAGTTGAGGCATTCACTGTAGAGAGAGGGGTCCTCTCAATCTTTACGTCAAAAGGTTAATGCTAAGTAGCTTTCCCGTGATACGATAGATAAGTATGAGGCTCATACTTCAAAATCTTGGAAATAAATGAACTCTAGGACAATGGGCATGAAGCTGTGGTTTGATCCGCACATTTCTGAGCTTTGCCCATAAAATAGGCCTGGTCGTATAGAGGCTAGTATGGCCTGATTTAAGTGTCCGGGGATTGCATCTGTTTCAACACCCAGCGATGGGACGGCTCATGAGTGTCAGACATCTTGTGATGAAATTAGCATATGGACATCTGCTTCTATTGGTAAGGTTGTTCGATTATCCACTTCAAGAAGTTGAAATTCGCCAGGTTCAAGGAAATATGTCGGTATCATATAAGAGTCAAATGCTAAATCTTCATAGTCTGAGTACTCGTAGCTTCAGTATGATTGGTGAGCAATTGCTTTAAGGGTTAAGGAGGGTTCATTAAATTTGTCTGTTATATATAGAATATGTAGGGATGGAAGAGCAATTCTAATAATGGCAGGCAGGATAGTTCAGATTATTTCGATTTCTTGGGCATTTATGGTACTAGCGTGGGTTAGTTTTGTAGTAAGTATTAGGGAGATAATGTATAGGACTAGTGAGCTAATTAGGAAACTAATTAGGAGGGCGTGATCGTGAAAAGCAATAAGTTCTTTTATAATAGGGGATGTAGCGTTTTGTAAGCCTGACTGAGCTGGTGTTGCCATTAAGATACACAGATTTGTAGTCTATAATTTAACTTTGACAAAGTTACGTAATTATTTTACTAATATCTAATGCTAAAAGTCATAGGGTCTGTGGGATTGGCTTGAATCCAGTTTTGCGGGGGTTTACATCCTTCCTTTTTCGCTTAGATCTTTGACGTAAGTAGACCCTTCAAATGTGTGATGAGGAGGAGGGCAGCTATAGAGAGAGTCATTCTAGGTTGGTAGATAGCTGCTCAATGGTTGAAACTTTTCGTTTTGAGGAGAAGGCTTCTCAGATTATAAAAAT
>NW_022445876.1:0-2633 GCF_009761245.1 Sapajus apella | reverse complement strand
AAAATCACAGGAGAAACGTCTCCTTCAAACTGCTCCGCTGTGTTTTCGTTCACGTTCGGAAGGTGCGTCTATGTTTAGATTCAGCGAGTTAGAAACACGTTTCTCCAAATAGCGGCGTTTGGATATCCCTGAGTGAATGCGAGTATAGGGTGTAATGATTAATATCGGGCTGTAAAACAAAAACGGAGCTATGTAGCACAATGATTGTCAAGGTGTATATTCAGCTTAGAGAGTTAAACAGATAAGCGAATGTAGCAGTTCAGAAAACCTTTCTTTGGAGAATCTGGAAAGAGATATTTCCAGCCATATACAGGCTCCTAAGAATTAGTGGTAAGATCGCGTCTAAACCACAGGAGAAACGTCTCTTTCAAACTGCTCTTCTGTGTTTGGTTCACATTAGGATGTTGCATCTATGTTTAGATTCAGCGAGTTAGAAACAGGTTTCTTCTAAAAGCTGCGTTTGTATATTCCTGGGTTGTTGGGAGTATATTGTGGAATGAGAAATATCCGGCTCTAAAACAAAAACGGAGCTATGTAGAAGAATGATTGCCAAGGTGTGTATTCAACTTACAGAGTTAGACAGTTGTGTGAATGCAGCAGCTCAGAAACGCTTTCCATGGAGAATCTGGAAAGAGATATTTCCAGCCATACACAGGCTCATTAGAATTAGCTTTATGATCGGGTCTAAAGCACAGGAAAAACGTCTCTTTCAAACTGCTCTGCTCTGAGTTCATTCACCTTAGGAAGTTGCATCTATGTTTAGATTCAGCGAGTGAGAAACACGTTTCTTCTAATATCTGCGTTTGGATATTCCTTAGTGAAAGTGAGTATTTGGTGTAATAAGAAATATCTGGCTCTAAAACAAAAACAGAGCTATGTAGCTGAATGATTGTCAACGTGTATATTAAACATAGAGAGGTAAACATATGTGTGAATGTAGCAGCTCAGAAAACCTTTCTTTGGAGAATGTGGAAAGAGATATTTCCAGCCATAAACAGGCTCATACTAATTAGCGGTAAGATCGCGTCCAAACCAGAGGAGAAACGGCTCTTTCAAACTGCTCTGCTGCGTGTTCGTTGACCTTAGGAAGTTGCATCTATGTTTAGATTAAGCGCGTTAGAATCACGTTTCTTCAAAAAGCTGCGTTTGGATATTCCTGGGTTATTGGGAGTATACGGTGTAAAGAGAAATATCTGGCTCTAAAAGAAAAACGGAACTATGTAGAAGAATGATTGTCAAGGTGTGTAATCAACTTACAGAGTTAGACGGATTTGTGAATGTGGCAGTTCAGAAACCCTTTAATTGGAAAATCTGGACAGAGATTTTTCCAGCCATATACAGGCTCCTAAGAATTAGCTTTAAAATCGCATCTAAATCACAGCAGAAACGTCTCTTTCAAACTGCTCTGCTGTTTGTTCGTTCACCTTAGAAAGTTGCATATATGCTTAGATTCAGCGAGGTAGAAACACGTTTCTCCATAGAGCGGCGTTTGGATATTCCTGAGTGAATGGGAGTATAGGGTGTAATGAGAAATATCGGGCTCTAAAACAACAACGGAGCCATTTTGCAGATGATTGTCAAGGTGTATATTAAACTTACAGAGTTAAACAATTGTGTGAATGTAGCAGTTTACTAACCCTTTCTTTGGAGAATCTGGAAAGAGATATTAACAGCCATATACAGGCTCCTAAGAATTAGCGATAAGATTGCGTCTAAACCACAGGAGAATCGTCTCTTTCAAGCTGACCTCTTATTTGTTCGTTTACCATCGGAAGTTGCATCTATGTTTAGATTCAGCGAGTTAGAAACACGTTTCTTCTAAAAGCTGCGTTTGGATATTCCTGAGGGAATGGGAATAATGGGTGTAATGAGAAATATCTGGATCTAAAACAAAAGCGGAGCTATGTAGCAGAATGGTTGTCAAGGTGTATATTAAACTTACAGAGTTAAACAATTGTGTGAACGAAGCAGTTCACTAACCGTTTCTTTGGAGAATCTGGAAAGAGATATTTCCATCCATATACAGGCTCCTACGAATTAGCTGTAAGATCGCATCTAAATCACAGGAGAAATGTCTCTTACAAACTGCTCCTCTGTGTGTTCGTTCACCTTAGGAAGATGCATGTATATTTAGAATCAGCGAGTTAGAAACACGTTTCTCATAAAACCTGCGTGTGGATATTCTTGAGTGAATGGGAGTATAGGGTTTAATGAGAAATATCTGGCTCTAAAACAAAAACGGAGCTATGTAGCAAAATGATTGTCCACGTGTATGTTCAACTTACAGAGGTAAACGGATGTGTGAATGCAGCCATTCAGAAACACTTTCTTTGCAGAATCTGGAAAGAGATATTCCCAGCCATATACAGACTCTTAAGAATTAGCTTTATCATCGCGTCTAAACCACAGGAGAATCGTCTCTTTAAAACTGCTCTGCTCTGTTTTCGTTCACCTTAGGAAGTTGCATCTATGTTTAGATTCAGCGAGTTAGAAACACGCTTCTTCTAAAATCTGCGTTTGGATATTCCTGAGTGAATGAGAGTATATTGTGTAATGAGAAATATCTGGCTCTAAAACAAAAAGGGAGCTATGTAGCTGAATGATTGTCAAGGTGTATATTAAACTTACAGAGT
>NW_022445875.1:0-2634 GCF_009761245.1 Sapajus apella | reverse complement strand
TGTATGCCTGAAAGGGTCTGCTTTCTCTGTAACACAGGAAGCAGTGTCCTTGGCTGGGACTGGGCAAGGACGTGCTGGAGATGAGACAGGCAAATGCCTGGAGACTTGAACAGAGGGATAAGGGTATGGAATATGCTTATGGGGAGAGTCAAGGAAGTGAGCCAGAAACTAGAAATCTGAGAGTAAGCTCACTGGAATTATCCAAAATTTCAAAACAACTGTGCAATAGGTGATTATGACAGAACAGAAAGCATGCAAACACAAAATATTACTTCTCTGTAACAGCATTCACTATTTCCTATGCACTAACAAGAAAATGAATGTGCATTTCAACAAGGACAGAGATTCATGTTATCTGCTAATAAAAAATAGAAATAAAAGTAGGAAGGAAAACGAAGACTAAGAAGTATAGGAATTTGCAGAACCCTGTGGTACCAATCCTGTTCCTGAGAGCTCAATGGCATGAATAGCATCAATAATCACTAACATGTCATTGTAAGACTTTCTATTATTCTACTTTGTATTTGTGCTCAGATCTTTATACATGTGTCAATAATTTATGCTAGCATTTAAAAGAAAATCTTAACTTGAGAACAAACCATAATTATGGCATATATCATTAAATAAATTAGAAGGTAATGGTTAAACGAAAATAAGCAGTGAAGACAGTAGGCACAAACACTTGTAATTTTTTTTGAGACAAAGTCTCACTCTATCACCCAGGATGGACTGCAGCAGCGTGATCATGACTCAAAACAGCCTGACCTCCACAGGCTCAGCCTCCCAAATAGCTGAGACTACAGGCGTGTGCCACCACACCCAGCTATTTTTTGTATTTTTTTTAATAGAGACAGGGTTTCACCATGTTGCCCAGGCTGGTCTCAAACTCTTGAGCTCAAATAATGCACCCTCCTCTGCCTCCCAAAATGCTGGGATTACAAGCATGAGCTCCCACACCCAGCTGACACCTGTAATTTAATCATACAATAGTCTGATATTTTACCAGAATATAAATTTTACTTTAATGTATCCTAGCAATTATGGGTAAGAATTTAAAATAGCACTATGGTTCTACAGAAAGAGCTGATGATAACATTGACGTTTTATAAAATTGTTTAAGAAGTAAGATATTTTAATCAAAATGCAAAATGTCAATCTTCTAAGCAATTGTTTGCTTGAATGCAACTAATTCATGAACTAGAAATACACATAAATTTGTAGTTCAGTGCCATATTTTCATAGAACCCTATATTTCCTACCACTTAACCTTAAGAAAACACCTGAACGTCATTAATTCTAGTGAATAAAGTTAAGCAGCCAAAGTGAAACTTTTTGAAATGTGTATCTATCGGCAAGGAATGAACCATTGTGTAACAAAGGAAATATCCATAATCTTTAGCCAATGGGTAGGGGAAATGTGATATTTTGGGGAAATATCCATTCATTCACATAGTTGCTAAGTACAGTTAACCCATGTTCAAACAACATGGAGGCTGAGTGCCAACCTCCAACACAGTCAAAGAGCATCCTGTAACTTTTGACTCTCTAAAAGCTTAACTATTAATAGCCTACTGTTGAACAGAAGCCATACTGATAACATAAACCATAGATTAACACCTATTTTATATAATGTATGTATTATATATTGTTTTCTTACAATAAAGTAAGCTAGAGAAAATATTATGAGGAAAATCGTAAGCAAGAGAAAATACATTAAATTTACTATTTATTAAGTAAAAGAAGATCATCACAAATGTCTTCATCCTCGTCATCTTCATGTTGAGGAATCTGAATAGGAAGAGGAGGGGTTGGTCTTGCTGTCTCAGGGGTGACAAAGCAGAAGAAAATTCACATATAATTGAACCCACGCAGTTCAAACCCATGTTACTCAAGTGTCGTCTATGTATTAGTAAAGTGAGTCATCAGAAACACAGCCTTAAAAAAATTCTATTCTGATTTCACTAAGCATGCTAGATATTCCACATAAAAATGAGTTATGCCACCTCAAAGTGGGGTAACCAAATATTCCAGTTCACCAGGGACTTAGTGGGTTTCCATGATGCAGGACTTTCAGGTCTAAAATTAAAACAATCTTGAGCAAACTGGGACTAGTTTGTCACCCTACCTAAAACTGACCATCTACATCTGAGGTGACGAAGTCTCCAAACCTCCCAAAAGAAAGTATCAACATGCTTGTGCTGAATCACCCAATAAGGCATCAGCAAATGAAAGGAATCCAGAGATCATAAAAATTTTTAAGAAATTATTTGGAGTAAAAAAAGAACATTGCAATACAATATGGAAAAAACTTAGATCTTCATTGGACTTTCCTACACTATACAATTTAGGATGGATTTTCCTTTGACTTACAGATGGCTGGATGTTACCACCAAAATCAGGCCCTGATGTTTAAACTCCTAATCAAGATGTAAAATGTGGAGCAAGAATAAGAACTTTTCCAATTACAGATGATGTTATAATTTTGTTTGAAATAATGAAATATGATATCAATAGACCAAAACCATCAAGATGTGTAATAAAAATATCAGAGGGCATTTCTTCCTCAAAATATCTTAACTCAGCATTGCAATTATTCTTTCCTCAAATTTTAAATGAATGATAGCATACAAAAAG
>NW_022445874.1:0-2634 GCF_009761245.1 Sapajus apella | reverse complement strand
GGTGTTTGGGTTATGGGGCGGATCCCTCATGGCTTGGTGCTGTCCTCACCATAGTGAGTTCTTACAGATCTGGTTGTTGTGAAGTGTGGCACCTCCTCCCCACACTCTCTTGCTCACTCTGTGATATGAGATGCCTGCCTCTGCTTCACCTTCTGCCATGAGTAAAAGCTCCCTGAGGCTTTCCCAAAAACCAAGCAGATACCAGTGCCACACTTCCTGTATAGCCTGCAGATCTGGGAGCCAATTACATCTCTTTTCTTATGAATTACCCAGTCTTAGGTATTTCTTTATAGCTAGCAATGCAATAACGGCCCAATACAGGAGAGAACCATGAACTGATTATTCCCTGGACAAAACAAAGGTATGCTAGTGAAGGCAGAAACCAATATCATTCATCCCCTCTCAATACTTCTAAGAGGTTCAGCATCAAAAAATTAATTTCTCAAAACTCACAGCTATTTAGTAAAGTGACTCACCACACTTAGCTACATACTTGGATGCTGTTACTATTTATCAACATCAAAACAAAACAAGCTGAGACTAAAAGTTGCCATCTAATAACAATAGGCATTGGTTCAGTTTCCCTCCTGGAGAGGGTATGCGCTCAGATCATGAGAACTGAGATAAAACAAACTAGATTGTCAAGAATCCAACAAGGACTACATCTTACCTCTTAATAGAAAAAATGCTGAAGGAAGACAAAATGAGATGTTTACAAATATTCCTCATGCTAAGCTCATGTAAGCTAACAAAAAACTAAAACTAATTCTAAAACTTTAGGACTTTGCATACAGAAGTAACATGACTATTTAAATGTTTGCATCAATGAAAGTTTGTTCTATCCTTCCCTGTACTTGTACTACAAGGACATGCTTTTGACTTCTACATTACCCAAAGTCAACAGTTATCATCACCAATTCAGTATAACTAGAGGGGAACAAGGCTTCAAAGCAACTCTGCTCTACCAAAATTTAGTAATTCAATTCAGAATGAACAACAGCTTTTGATTTTAGGACCAGCTCTTACTTTTCTCTAGTGTCTTATGTGATGAAGTCCTCACTTGACATTTCCCCCTGCAAATTGTAAGGTACGTCCTCGCTATCAGCTTTTTCTGACACTTTAAGGTTGAATTTTAGAAATTGCAAAAAAATGAAATTATACTTCCAATTCTGAACCTCTGATTGGATTCCTGCTTTGACGCAAAACTTACTCCTCAACTGTGTACTCCTCTCCTTTTCTTTTTCTTTTATTTTTTGGAGATGGAGTCTCACTCTGTTGTCCAGGCTGGAGTGCAGTGGCACAATCATGGCTCACCGCAACCTCCACCTCCTGAGTTCATGCAATTCTCCTGCCTCAGTCTCCCAAGCAGCTGGACTACAGGCACCTGCCACCATGCCTGGCTAACTTTTGTATTTTTAGTAGAGACGGGGTTTCACCATGTTGGCCAGGCTGGTTTCAAACTCCTGACCTCAGGCGATCCACCCACCTCGGCCTCCCAAAGTGCTGTGATTACAGGCATGAGCCATCACGCCCTTCCTCTCCTTTTCTATGGGTAATACCACTTTCCTGCTTTCTTTTTACTGCTGAATCTTCAGACTTGTCATCGGGGTGCCAGAGTCGACCTCGGTTTCGAGCTCCTGGATGGGAACGCTGTGTCCCTAGATGATCCTGAAGTACAACAGAATATGTTACTGTTACAACAATGCTACCAAACTTGTACTTGGGATTTTCAGGTCATAACTTATATATTAATATATACTAAAGCCCAGTCATTGAGGGCATCGTAAATGACAACTTGACCACTTCCTCTCTCCATCACCAAAGAAAAGCAACCATTTCGTAATCATTATTTTATAAGCCTGCTATCACTTCCTTTTTTTTGGAGACATGGTCTCATTGTGTCATCCAGGCTGAAGTGCTAGTGGCAAGATTACGGCTCACTGCAGCCTCAATAATTCCAGACTCAAGCGATCCTCCCACCTCAGCTCCCTAGTAGCTGGGATTACAGACACGCTCTACCATACTGGGATACATTTTTAAATTTTTAATAAAGATGGGGTCTCCCTATGTTATCCAGGATGGTCTTGAATTCCTGAAGTTAAGCCATCCTCCTGCCTTGGCCTCCCAAATGCTAGGATTACCTGCATGAGGCATCACGCTTGGCTCACTTCTTTTTTTTTTTTGAGACAAAATTTTGCTCTTGTTGCCCAGGCTAGAGTGCAGTTTGCAGTCTTGGCTCACTGCAACCTCTGCCTCTCAAATTCAGGCAATTGTCCTGCCTCAGTCTCCTGAGTACCTGGGACTACAGGTGCACCCCACCATGCCCAGCTAATTTTTGTATTTTTAGTAGAGACAGGGTTTCACCATGTAGGCCAGGTTTGTCTCCAACTGCTGACCTCAAGTGATCCACCCGCCCTGGCCTCCCAAAGTGCTGGGATTAAGCATGAGCCACTGTGCCTGGCCTATAGTTATCAAGGACATGAAACTATGCTTTATGAGGAAGTGGTACTCACACCCCCTTGCCTGCAACACAAGAAACAGGAACAAGGTGGCAAATTAGAAGAATGGTGGCGCTGGGAAAGGATACCAATTCAAGATGGGTTTTAAAAATTGCTTAGCAGGAGGGAGGGTGCT
>NW_022445873.1:0-2635 GCF_009761245.1 Sapajus apella | reverse complement strand
GCTTTTCCTTAGAGGGTCCTGGAACGCTCCGCTGCGGTCATTCTGGGGCACCCAGTTAGAGCTCCCCTTCTGGGCCACTGAGGCCAAGGAGAACTGGTGTCCACTGCGAGAAACTTTGTAAGTTTGTGGATCGTTGACTTATTCCCTCTAAACAGTTTTGCAACTAAAACAGAAGGAATACGGCCAGGCGCGGTGGCTCACGCCTGTAATCCCAGGACTTTGGGAGGCCGAGGTGGGTGGATTACCTGAGGTCAGGAGTTCGAGACTAGCCTGACCAACATGGAGAAACCCTGTCACTACTAAAAATACAAAAATTAGCCAGGTGTGGTAGTGCTTCCCTGTAATCCCAGCTGCTCAGGAGGCTGAGGAATTTATACTTTACAGAGTGAGGTCACATACATTCTTTACTCTCAAGATTAATCCCCAAAACACCTGGACAAGAAGGCGGACAATCGCCCGCTGTATCATAGTTGAGGAACCCAAGGCTCAGGGAGTTAAATGATCTGCTCACAGTCCCAGGAATAGTTCCGGTGGAGCCGAAGCCGGTCCTGGGGCTGAGGCTCCTGGTGCAACGCTCCTCACTGCTGTTCAGCCTGCCTCCTGCTCAGGCTACTGGGCTCCGAGTTAATTAGGCAGCAAAGAACTCTGGGAGGAGCTGAGAGTGAGAGGAAGTGCCCTGGAGGGGCTGGCGTAGGGTGAGCAAACCAGAATGGCATGTTTTAATTGATCTTTGATTGTGCCAATGACTGCAGGCTCCCAGGGCAGGCAACTGCTCCTTCTGAGTCAGCACCCTCGCGTGAGGCTCAGCCTGCCCAGAGTGCAGGCATTGCTGGCTCTTTTTTTTCCCTGAGCTCTTCGTGTGGGAAGTACAAAGCGAAAGGTTTCTCCCTTAATTGGCCAAGCAGCTGGGAGCCTGGAGTCCTGGGAATACTGTCCAGGGTCACCTACCACTTTCTCCATCCTTCCGCCCAGCTTATCCTGGAAGCCCCAAGAGACTCAGCTCTGCTGATGCAGCTAGACACAGCTCTGAAGACGCTGCAGAAAGCTTTGGAAGCACAATGTACTTTGTGAAGAAATTTGAAAACTTCATTGCTACTTAGCAAGTTTCTTGGCATTAGCCGTTATCCAGGGATTCCCAGGGGTTATATGCCAGCTGTACCGCTGGAGAAAGAAATATTCCAATAGGAAGAAAGAAACTCTCTCAATCTCACTACAGGCCTTGATATTTGGAAAGATCTCATCACCAGACAGGGTGAAGGACACTGGACTCAGACTTTTGGACTCACGTAGCCAGTGGCTTGTTTGGTGTCTGCACAGATACATCTAACAGGCATCTCAGCCCGAACAGAACTCTTGATTCCTTCCCTCTCATCTCCAAGATATGCCTCCCCTAATGTTCCCCATTTCAACAAAATTAATGGTTTTGGCTTAAACCAAAAAACCCAGGCTTATCCTCGATTCCTCCCTTTCTCACATCTCCACGGCCAACCTGTCAGCAAGATCTTTTGGCTCGGCCATCGCAAGGTACCTCAAATCTGTCCACTCCACTCCTTCTCCATTGCTGCCATTTGCTTCCAAGCCAGCAGCATCCATTCAAACAACCCAGTTAGGTCTGTCCGTGGCCACCTTGGCTCTATGACAGCCCATTTTCCCATTCAGCATCCCAAGACCCTAGGGGATCTGGCTGCTGTCTACCTCTCCCACAATGGGCTTCTCTTCCTTCAGGTCAGAACTGAAATGTTACGTGTCCCTGTTCAATTTCATCAGTATACTTAGCAGAAACTGCCATTTTAATATTTATTCACTTGTCTGTTGTCACAGTGTCCCGCATTTTGATAAGGGCAGACCATCTCTTATTCTCTGCTAAGTTCCCAGTTTGCCTGTGTGTTCATTTCCTGGGTCTACAGTAACAAAGTGCCACAAACTAGGTGACTTAAGACAACAGAAATTTGGGCAGCCCCCTGGCCAAGCAGCCTGAAAGTGCCCCAGCCCAGAAGCTAAGACAACAGAAATGTAAGCCAGGTACGACGGCATGCATCTGTAGTCCCAGCTACTCAGGAAGCTGAGGCAGGAGGATCTCCTGAGCTCAGGAATTTTAATTTAAAAAATTAATTTATTTCTTGCAGTTTTAGGGGCTAGCAGTTGGAAACCGGGGCGTTGGTGGAGTCATGCCCTCTCTGAGGCCTCTGGGGAGGATCCTTCGTTGTCTCTTCTAGCTTCCAGTAACCCCAGGCTTTCCTTGGCTTGTGGCAGCATCACGTCAATCTCTGCCTCCACCTTCCCTTGGCAATCCTCCCTCTTGGTTACGTCTCTTCTTCTCTTATGAGGACGCCCAGTCACAGGCAGTCAGGCCCACCCTGCTCCAGCATTACCTCGTCTTAACTCAATTACATTTGCAAAGACTGTATTTCCAAATAAGTCAACTTCATAGGTACCAAGAGTTAGGGTTTGACATATCTTTTGGGGGGATACAATTCAACCCATAATAATGTAGCATGGTAGATCTCAAAAAACATTTTAGAAATGAATGGTTTTAGTCAATAAGAATACAGTGAACTCATTTCCAGAGCAGCAAATACAAGAATGTGGGGCTGAACATGCAGGTAGAAGGAAACCTGAAACTGTGTAATACCTA
>NW_022445872.1:473-2635 GCF_009761245.1 Sapajus apella | reverse complement strand
CCGCTTTTGATTTAGAGCCAGATATTTCTCATTGCACCCATTAATCCAATTCACTCAGGAATATCCAAAAGCAGCTTTTAGAAGAAACGTGTTTCTAACTCCCTGAATCAAATCATAGATGTAACTTCCTAAGGTCATCAAACACTCAGCAGAGCAGTTTGAAAGAGACGTTTCTCCTGTGGTTTAGACGCGATCTTACCGCTAAATATTATGAGCCTGTGTATAGCTGGAATTATCTCTTTCCAGATTCTCCAAAGAAAGGTTTTCTGAACTCCTACATTCACATATCTGTTTAAGTCTCTAAGTTGAATATACACCTTGACAATCATTCTGCTATATAGCTCCGCTTTTGTTTTAGAGCCAGATATTTCTCATTACACCCATTATTCCCATTCACTCAGGAATATCTAAACGCAGCTTTAAGAAGAAACGTGTTTCTAACACGCTGAATGGAAAAATAGATGCAACTACCTAAGGTCAACGAACACACAGCAGAGCAGTTTGAAAGAGACGTTTATCCAGTGGTTTTGACGCGGTCTTACCGCTAATTCTTATGAGCCTGTTTATGGCTGGAAATATCTCTTTCCAGATTCTCCAAAGAAAGTGTTTCTGATCCACTACATTCACACATCTGTTTACCTCTGTAAGTTGAACATACACCTTGACAATCATTCTGCTACATAGCTCCGTTTTTGTTTTAGAGCCAGATATTTCTCATTAAACCCTATACTCGGATTCACTCAGGAATATACAAACGCAGCTTTTTGGAGAAACGTGTTTCTAACTCGCTGAATCTAAACATAGATGCAACTTAAAAAGGTGAACGAACACACAGTGGAGCAGTTTGAAAGAGACGTTTCTGGTATGATTCAAATGCGATCTTTAAGCTAATTCTTAAGAGTCTGTATATGGCTGGAAATATCTCTTTCCAGATTCTCCAAAGAAAGGGTTAGTGAACTGCTACATTCACACAATTGTTTAACTCTGTAAGTTTAATATACACCTTGACAATCATTCTGCTGCATAGCTTCGCTTTTGTTTTAGAGCCCGATATTTCCCATTACACCCTATACTCCCATTCATTCAGGAATATCAAAACGCCGCTTGTTGGAGAAACGTGTTTCTAACACGCTCAATATAAACATAGATGCAACTTCCGAAGTTGAACGAACACATAAGAGAGCAGTTTGGAAGAGACGATGCTCCTGTGGTTTAGATGTGATGTTACCGCTAATTCTTAGGATCCTGTATATGGCTGGAAATATATCTTTCCAGATTCTCCAAAGAAAGGGTTTCTGAACTGCGACATTCACGCATCTGCTTAACTCTATGTGTTGAATATACACCTTGACAATCATTCAGCTTCATAGCTCCGTTTTTGTTTTAGAGCCCGATATTTCTCATTACACCCTATATTCCCATTCACTCAGGAATATCCAAACGCATATTTTAGAAGAAACGTGTTTCTAACTCGGTGAATCTAAACATAGATGCAACTTCCGAAGGTGAACGAACACAGAGCAGAGCAGTTTGAAAGAGTTGTTTCTCCTGTGGTTTAGACGCGATCTTAAAGCTAATTCTTATGAGCCTGTTTATGGCTGGAAATATCTCTTTCCAGATTCTCTAAGGAAAGGGTTTCTGAACTGCTACATTGAAATATCTGTCTAACTCTGTAAGTTGAATACACACCTTGACAATCATTCTTCTACATAGCTCCTTTTTTGTTTTAGAACCAGTTATTTCTCATTACACCCTATACTCCCAATAACCCGGGAATATCCCAACGCAGCTTTTAGAAGAATCCTGTTTCTAACTCGCTGAATCTAAGCATAGATGCAACTTCCTAATTTGAACCTAACACAGCAGAGCAGTTTGAAGGAGACGTTTCTCATGTGGTTTAGACGCGATCTTACCGCTAATTCTTATGAGCCTGAATATGGCTGTAAATATCTCTTTCCAGATTCTCCAAAGAAAGTGTTTCTGAACTGCTACATTCACAGGTCTGTTTAACTCTGTAACTTGTACATACACCTTGACAATCATTCAGCTACATAGCTCCGTTTTTGTTTTAGAGCCCGATGGCAGCTTTTTGGGGAAACGTGTTTCCAACTCGCTGAATCTAAACATAGATGCATCTTTCTAAGGTGAACGAACACACAGCG
>NW_022445872.1:0-463 GCF_009761245.1 Sapajus apella | reverse complement strand
TTCCAGATTCTCCAAAGAAAGGGTTAGTGAACTGCTACATTCACACATTTATTTAACTCTGTAAGTTTAATATACACCTTGACAATCATTCTTCTACATAGCTCCGTTTTTGTTTTAGAGCCAGATATTTCTCATTACACCCTATTCTCCCAATAACCCAGGAATATCCAAACGCAGCTTTTTGAAGAAATTTGTTTCTAACTCGCTGAATCTAAACATAGATGCAACTTCCTAATGTGAACGAAACACAGCAGAGCAGTTTGAAAAACACGTTTCTCCTGTGGGTTAGACGCGATCTTACCGCTAAATCTTATGAGCCTGCATATGGCTGGAATTATCTCTTTCCAGATTCTCCAAAGAAAGTGTTGCTGAACCGCTACATTCACACATCTGTTTAACTCTGTAAGTTGAACATACACCTTGACAATCATTCTGCTACATAGCTCCGATTTTGTCTTAGAGC
>NW_022445871.1:2457-2636 GCF_009761245.1 Sapajus apella | reverse complement strand
GAAGGAAGGAAGGAAGGAAGGAAGGAAGGAAGGAAGGAAGGAAGGAAAGAAGGGAAAAAGGAAGGAAGGGAGGAAAGAGAAAAGACAGCAAAGAAAGAAAGGAAAGAAGGAAAGAAAGAAAGAAAGAGAGAGGACCACTGCACTCCAGCCTAGGCAACAGAGCAAGACCCTATCTCCAA
>NW_022445871.1:0-2357 GCF_009761245.1 Sapajus apella | reverse complement strand
AGAAAGAAAGAAAGAAAGAAAGAAAGAAAGAAAGAAAGAAAGAAAGAGAGAGAAAGAGAGGAAGGAAGGAAAGAAAGAATCTTAAGAGAGCAACTCCTTAGAGCTCAAGGGTTTCTGGGCCAGGCACAGTGGCTCATGCCTGTAATCCCAGCACTTTGGGAGGCCGAGGCCTCATTTGGGATCATTTGAGCTCAGGAGTTCAAGACCAGCTTGGCCAACATGGTAAAACTTCACTAAAAATACAAAAATTAGCCGTGTGTGGTGGTGCACTCCTATAATCTCAGGTATCCAAGAGGCTGAGGCAGGAGAATCACTTGAATTCAGGAAGCAGAGGTTGCAGTGAGCCGAGATGGCGCCACTGCACTCCAGCCTGGGTGACACAGCGAGACTCCATCTCAAAAAAAAAAAAAAAAAAAAAAAGAGAGAATTTCTTCTGTTGCCCCCAGTTAACAGATTCTTGAAAGGTGGCACAAGAGGCCTTATAATGGGGAAGTACAAGAAAACAGGAATGCAGGCTGACCTAAACATGTGGCCGAATCCAGCTTCCACTGTTACTAGGGAAGTGCCCTCACGCATGACATGTAACCTTTCTGAACCTGTCTTCCTGTCTATAAAATAGAGATGCTAAAAATATTTACCTTAAAGAGTTGCAAAAATTTTATGTGTGCCTAGGTACAGTGGCTCATGCCTGTAATCCCAGCACTCTGGGAGGCCAAGACAGGTGGAGGGCTTGAGCTCAGGAGTTTAAGATCAGCCTGGACAACATGGAGAAATGCCATCTCTATAAAAAAATACAAAACCTAGATGGGCATGGTGGCACGCACCTGTAGTCCCAGCTACTTGGGAGGCTGAGGTGGGAGGATGGCTTGATCCTGGGAGGTCGAGGCTGCAGTGAGCCGTGATGGCGACACTGAACTCCAGCCTGGACAAAAGAGTGAAACCCTGCCTCAAAAAAATAAAAATTATATGTGTGGGTAAAGTGCCTAGCTCAGGGCCAGACATGAGCTAGATGCTCAATTAGTATTGGCTATCTTAAGCAACCTGTCCAAGGAGCTAGTTACTTACTGTAGTGTCACATCTAGAATTGAAACCCAGGCTTCTGATTCCCAGTCCACAATTCTTTCCTTAGAAACAAACAATGCTTTTCAATCCCTGTTTCATATTTTAATGTCAACTTCAGTTTCAAAGGAGCCTTAAAGGGTCTTAATAAGTATTTGTGGATTTAAGAAGCCATGGAACAGCAACTCTGTCCAAAAATATCACTTCAACTCGGCTGCCCTGAAATTCTTCCCTTTGTCAACAATGCCTGAAATTCAAGCTTCCTGTTTGAGAATGCTAATCCTCCTGGGAATAGCTTTGCATTAAGAGGCTGGCATGCTCTGTTGGTGTAATTCATTTCAGCTTCATTCATTCACCAAATGTTTGTGGAGGCCTCCCTATCACCTTCCAAATGAGATCCATGCTCTGAAGGAGAGAGCATGTTGACAGAGAAAAGAAAGAGAAGTGATTCTGGAGCAAGAACATTAATTTATTCACCCCAAAAAATTCACTGGGTACTAATAATGTGCCAACAATTATTCTTTGTTTTGTTTTGGTTTTTTTGAGACAGGGTCTCACTCTGTCACCCTGGCTGCAGTACAGTGCAATGATGTGATCACAACTCATGGTAGCCTCGACCTCCTGGGCTCAAGCAATCCTCCTGAGTAGCTGGGACTACAGGCACACACCACTCTGTCTGGTTAATTTGTGTACTTTTTTGTAGAGACAGGGTCTCACTATGTTGCCCAGGCTTGTCCCGAACTCCTGGGCTCAAGCAATCATCCCACATCAGCCTCTCAAAGTGCTGGGATTATAGGTATGAGCCACTGTGCCTGGCCTGAAGTACTATTCTTGTCACTGGAGAAGAACCATGGACAACACATGACATGTCCTGTTTCTTTATCTATGTATGTATGGACATGACATACATGCATAGATAAAGAGACAGGAAAGTTTCAGAAAAAAGTAACACACACACACACACCCCCCAGTGATGTGCTCAAGAGTAGGTGGGGACAGAATTTATTTATGTGGGTGCCTCAAGGAATCTCTCTGAGGAGGTACCATCTGAACTGAGACGTGAAGGGTTCATGCAGGCATAGGCCCTGAGACAAAAATAAGCAAAGCATGTGTGAGGGACAGAAAGGGGCCCCTGCAGCTACAGCACAGTCATCAGAGGTTGAAGATGCAAGGCAAGGACCACATGAGGCTTTGTAGGCCATGACAAACAATTTGGAAGCCTATGCAGTATTTTGAGTAGGGGGAGTGATTTAATTTATGTTTCAGAAATAAGACTCTTCTATGCAGAGAAGAGATTC
>NW_022445870.1:0-2636 GCF_009761245.1 Sapajus apella | reverse complement strand
TGCTGATGGTAGTGGTGATGGTGATGGTGGAGGTAGAGGTGGAAGGGATGGTTTTGCTGATGGTAGTGGTGATGGTGATGTTGGTGGTGGTGAGGTGGAAGGGATGTTTTGGTGATGGTAGTGGTGATGGTGATGGTGATGGTGGAGGTGGAGGTGGAAGGGATGGTTTTGCTGATGGTAATGGTGGTGGTGATGGTGATGGTGGTGGTGAGGTGGAAGGGATGTTTTGGTGTTGGTAGTGGTGATGGTGATGGTGATGGTGGAAGTGGAAGGGATGGTTTTGCTGATGGTAATGGTGATGGTGATGGTGGAGGTGGAGGTGGAGGTGGAAGGGATGGTTTTGCCGATGGTAATGGTGGTGGTGATGGTGATGGTGGTGGTGAGGTGGAAGGCATGGTTTCTGCGATGGTGGTGGTGGATGTGGGGGTGATGGTTTTGATGATGCAGATGGTGATGGTGGAGGTGGAGATGGTGAGGTGGTGGTAGTGGTGACGGCATGTCAATGTGGTGATGGTAGAGATGAAGGTGGTGGTGATACCTCACAACCTCAGCCCTGGAGAAGTGTAGCAAGAGATTCGAAGTTGGAGGACCTTGCTTCTGGGTCCAATTCTGCTACTTTTACCTGGTGACCTGGGGCCACATGCCTGGTTCCTCTGAAGCTTTTTTCCACCAGTAAAGGGAGTGATACTACCTCCCTTTCTGGACAGTGTGGGGGTTAGAGCAGCTGAGGCCTGTGGTCGCCTATGATTAACTGTACTTCTGGGACACTGTGGGTCTCGAGGATGGGCCAGATCTGGCTGCTGTGCAGAAAAGGGCAGAGTCTAGAGAATGCTGCTGCAGTGGACGGAGGCATCTGTGACTTTCTTCTGGGGAGCTGGAGCCCCTCCTTGTTCAGGGTGAAGCTCCTCTTTTTTTTTTTTTTGGAGAATCTCGCACAGTGTATGTTCCCCTCGGTGTGGTTCAGAGGGGGCTGGCAGTCCTAGGATCCGCACTCTCTGGCCACAGTGACAGGCCTTTGGTGCAGGCTGGGCCCAGCGTGTCTCTCCCTGAGCCTCTTCCGCTTTGGCTCAGAGCTACAAAGCTGCCTGAGGCTGCCAACAGTTTTCTTCCCCCTTGAAGAGTCCTCGTCTGCCACATGGAAAGTCTAAGGATGACTCGCTAAGAGCAGCAGAGACAAGGAGCACTGAAAGAGAAGGATGGGGAGAAAGAGGAGGAGAAAGAGAGATGGTGCCAAAGAGAACCCCAGGGGCTTCGTTGAAGCTGCTGAGCCCAGCTGTGCCTGAAGCTAGCACTGTCCACTCCTAGCCTCTGAGTTACACAGGTCATAGAATGACCTCAGGAGTTAAAGTTGGGCTTCTGTGTTTTGCAAACCAAAGGGTCCTTCTCTACATCTCTCATCCCTTTAGTTTCCCAGAATCCCCAGAACCTTCCCCAGAAAGCAAAATTTACGACAGGGCTGACTTCCAAATTTGGGGACAAAAGACTCTTGTCTTGGCAGACCCGAATCTGGCTTCTTCCCTCTCTCCCTTTCCGGGGAACACTGGGACTGACTCAGCTCCAGGCCCCGATGTCAGGGAACAGAGGTCGAGATGTGCTGCCCAGCCCCACATCCCCAGGCAGCCCCTGTATAGGAAACCTTTTATAAACAGTGGAACAGACCAGGCATGGTGGCTCACGCCTGTAATCCCAGCACTTTGGGAGGCCGAGGCAGGTGGATGGCCTGAGGCCAGGAGTTTGACACCAACCTGGCCAGCATGGTGAAATCCCGTCTCTACCAAAAATACAAAAATTAGTTGGGTGTGGTGATTCACACCTGTAATCCCAGCTACTAGGGAGGCTGAGGCAGGAGAATTGCTTGAATTCAAGAGGTGGAGGTTGCAGTGAGCTGAGATTACATCACTGGACTCCAGCCTGGGTAAAATAAATAAAATAAATAAAATAAAATAAAATAAAATAAAATAAAATAACAGTGGGACACCATGACTGCACTCACGGATCACATAAAGTCTCATTTGAAATGAGCCCCCTCTGAGCCACGCTGAGGGGAACCTACACTGTGTGAAAAGAAGGAGGAGCTGCCCCTTGAACAAGGAGGGGCTCCTGCTCCCCAGGTTCAAACGACACAGGAAAATGCAAGGAAAAAAGTTCTTTAAAAGTCAGCTGACAGTCACCCCGTGCCTCCAGAGATGACCCAGGACACCTTGCAGGCACACCACATCTCCCCAGGCACACACATGCCACTGCTTGTCAGCAGAGTGGCTACGGGCTGTTCTGGAGCTTGTGTTATTCCAGCGTATTCCGGAATCTCTCTGGGCACTGAGCACAACTCCCTGACTTGTTAAAGTGAAACTTCTTGGTCGCCTATTACGAGGGTTTATTTGTTCAGTCTCCAGTGACGCATATTCACGTTGCTGGCAATTACATACAAATAAATAAATAAATAATATATAAAAATAAATATATATTAATAAATAAAATACGTATATTAATAAATATAAAACATATAATAATAAACAAAAATATTTTAATAAACAAAATATAAATATTAATAAAATATATATAAATAAAAAATATATATTTTAATAAAAATATATCTTTTAATAAATAAAAATATATTTTAATAAAATATATATTTT
>NW_022445869.1:1504-2636 GCF_009761245.1 Sapajus apella | reverse complement strand
TGCCCAGCTGGTCTTGAACTCCTGGCCTCAAACTATTCTTCTGCCTCAGCCTCTCCAAGTGCTGGGCTTACAGATCCGACAGTGGCTGGAGCCACTGCACCGAGCTACTCAAGGCAAATATTGAGCCAACGTAATTGACCATCCAAGGTTCCACCCTGGGTAGGGGAGCTCTGAGCACTGGCATTGGAGGGAGCATGGCTTCTTGGCTGAACTCCGGGATAGACACATTTCCTGATGGGCAGAGCGTTTCAAGGCTTCTCACTCACATCTTCTACAACTCCAAGTCTTGGGATGCCTCAAACCCATACTCTACACGGGCCAGCCTTCACTGAGCAGCTAGTGTGGGACAGACAGGCCAGGGTGGGCACGCAAGAGTAAGGGGACCCAGACTTTGCCTCAAGGAGATCACATTCAAGCAGGGACACAATTACTCCAGAGAGTGGGAGACAAATGGACCAAAGCCTCTGATTTTCTTTTTCTTTCTTCCTTTTCTTTCTTTCCTTTCTTTTTCTATCCCTTTCTTTCTCTCCCTCTCTCTCTCTCTTCCCTTCTTTCTTTGTTTTTTTGAGACACAGTTTCACTCTTGTTGTCCAGGCTGGAGTGCAATGGCCTCAGGTGATCCACCCACCTACGCCTCCTAAAGTGCTGGGATTATATGTGTGAGCCACTGTATCTTGCCACCTCCAATTTTCCCAGAAGGAGGCACAGAGAAATTTGGCACCCAACAGAAATGAGTTCAAATATCGGTGTCCCTAGTTCTTGGCTCAAGCTTCTCTGGTGCTCAGTGACTTCCTATGAAAGGGAATGAGAGGGGTCTGCGGTGACAAAATCATGCTTCTAGTGTCAGGCAAGGTGACACTCACCTATAATCTCAGCAACTCAGGGGGCTAAGGTGGGAGGATTGCTTGAGGGCTTACCTGGGAAACACAGGAAGACCCCATCTCAAAAAAAAAAGAAAAAAAAGAAAAGAAAAGAAAAAGCCAGGCATGGTGGCTTACTCCTGTCATCCTAGCAGTTTGGGAGCCCAAGGCAGATGGATGACTGGAGGTCAGGAGTTTGAGACCATCCTGGCCAACATGGTGAAGCCCCATCCCTACTAAAAATACAAAAATTAGCCAGGCATTGTGGTGCA
>NW_022445869.1:0-1404 GCF_009761245.1 Sapajus apella | reverse complement strand
TATATATATATATATATTTATATATTTGTATTTTTAGTAGAAACTAGGTTTCTTCTCATTGGCTAGGCTGGTCTGGAAGTCCTGACCTCTGGTGATCCACCCACATAGGCCTCCCAAAGTACTGAGATTACAGGTGTGAGTCACCGCACCCAGCGCCCCCTCCTTATTTTTTTCTTTTTTTTTTTTTTTTTTGAGAGGGAGTCTCACTGTGTCTCCCATGCTGGAGTACAGTGGCAAAATCTCAGCTCACTTCAACCTCCCCCTCCCAGGTTCAAACGATTCTCTGGCTCAGCCTCTCGAGTTGCTCGGATTACAGGAGTGTGCCACCATGCCAGGCTAAGTTTTTTTTATTTCTGATATAAATGGGGTTTGGCCATGTTGACCAGGCTGGTCTCAGACCCCTGACCTCAGGTGATCCACTGGCGTTGGCCTCCCAAAGTGCTGGAATTACACACGGGAGCCCACCCCACCCCCATCCAAGTAAATTTCTTGATTGCACAGAATGTGTGGTTATATTGGTGGACTTAAGGACATCCTCTCCAGCATTAAGTGTTGTGTTTTGTGTGTGCTGTGCTTTTTGTTTGTTTGTTTTTTTGAGACAGAGTCTCACTCTGTTGCCAGGCTGGACTTCAGTGGTGTGATCTTGGCTCAGTGCAACCTCCACCTCCTGGGTTCAAGCGATTCTCCTGCCTCAGCCTCCTGAGTAGCTGGGAATACAGGCACAGGCCACCACAACCAGCTAATTTTTTTAAAAAGTATTTTTAGTAGAGATGGGGTTTCACAATGTTGGCCAGGATGGTCTCAATCTCTTGACCTCATGATCCGACTGCATCAGGCTCCCAGAGTGCTGGGTTTACAGGCATTAGCCACTGTGCCTGGCCTGTGCTCTGCTTGTAAACTCTTCTTTTTAAAGTGGGGCAGATTGGAAAGTTTTCCTTGTTTTCATGGCCCACATGAAGCTTGTTTTGAACTGTTTTATGTTCACAGTTTGGGATTTTTGAGGCAATATTGCTGAGCTGCCCTGTCAACCTGAATTTGAGCCCTTTATCTGCCACTAACATTGCCATGTGACTTTGAGCAAAGTACCTAGCCTCTCTGTTCTTCAGTTTCTTTATCTGTAAAATGCAGATTGTGCCCAGCTCATAGCAGTGGTGTGAGGAATAAATGAAGCTATGTGTAGATCACCTTTACATGGTATGTGACACTTCACAGGCACCAAATCATTATTGCTGGGAGGATCAGCACATTTTGGCTTGTCCACACACACACACACACACACACACACACACGCACACACACACACACACACACACACACACAGTCTGTTTTGTCAGAGATTAGAAATTGCAACCCCTACTTTTTTTTTTTGGCTTTCTATTTGCTTTGTAAATTTTCCTACATCCC
>NW_022445868.1:0-2636 GCF_009761245.1 Sapajus apella | reverse complement strand
AAAATAGTTTTGCTCCGGTTCTGGCTCTAGGCCAGCACAATATCACAAAACTATTAACAAAAACATGTAACTAAAGTCATACTTAATGCAGAAAGATTTAGTGCTTTACTTTCTCCAGAAGTTGGGAATAAGACATAGATTCCCATTCTCACCACTTATTTTTTTGTTTTTGTGGGGGTTTTGTTTTTCTTTGAGACAGGGTCTTTGTTGCCCAGGCTGCAGTGCAGTGGCACAATCATGGCTCACTGCAGCCTTGACCTCCCAGGCTCAGGTAATCCTCCCACCTCAGCCTCCCTGGTAGCTTGGACTACAGGCACGTGCCACCATGCCCGACTACTATATTTGTTTTTAGAGAGACAAGGTTTCACCATGTTGTCCAGGGTAGTCTTGAACTCCTAAGCTCAAGAGATCCACCCGCCCTGGCCTCCCAAAGAACTGGGATTACATGCATGAGCCACTGCATCAGCTTTCTCACCACTCCTAGTCAACATAGGAGTTTTGAGCAGTAAATAAGGGAAAAAAATTTAAAGACAATGAGACTGGAGAAGAAATAAAATTGCCCTTATTTGCATATGAAATGGTCCTATTTGTAGTTCTATTATGGAATCCTTATTCTTAACCTAAGAATTCCATAGTATTACTACTATAACAAAGTTTAAGGAAGTAATCAGATACAAGATTAAAATCATGTTACTATTACTAATTCTTATCATCTAAAAAAGAAAACACACATACAAAAAAGACTAAAATCAATTATATATCTATATACTATCAATAAACTGAAATTAAGAGAACTCCATTCTGAATAGCATCAAAAAGAATAAAACACTTAAGAATAATTTTAACAAAAAAAGAAAGATTTATACATTAAAAACTGCAAAATACTGCATGTAGAATTTGAAGCAGATATATAAATGGATGAAACAATATGAAAATCCTCGCTCATGGACTTGACAATGCAATATATATTTATGAAGGCAAGTCTCATCCTACTGATCTATAAATTCAATGCAGTCCCTGTCAAAATCTGGGAAGGCTTTAACAGAAAATTGCAAGCTCATTTTAAATGCAAAGAATGCAGATCACCTGAAATAATGTTGAAAAACAACAAAGTATGCGATCTCTCACTACCCAACAGTAATCAACTGATGAAAGACCAGACGCAGAAAACAACTGATGTAATGGACTTCGTGAAAATTAAAAATTTTAGTACTTCAAATGACACCATTAAGAAAATAAAAAGACAAGCTACAGACTGAGAAAAAAATGTGTAAATCATATTTCCAATAACACACTTGAGCACAAAATAAAGAACTCCTACAATGCAATAAGGAACTAATTTTAAATGGAGAAAAGATTTAAATAGATATTTCATCAAAGACATACAAATGACCAATAAGCAAATGAAAAGATGCTCAATTTCATTAGAGTTTAACAAAAGTCGAAACAAAATCACGATGAGCTACTACTTCACACCAATTAGAATGGCTATAATCAGGTAATAATGAGGAAATAAACCCCTCTTTCCAGTCTCTTGTCTCAAAGAAGGAGGAAGTAAAAGTTGAGACATAGCAGGTATGACATCAGTGGCCTGGAGGTTAAAGATTAAAAACTCCCCCCACCACCCTTATGATCTCAGGTGATCTTAAGGGTGGGGGCGATATGGAGAAATGCCCTCTATTGTTCCCATTCAATCTTGCTCAAACCCCCATCATTGATCACAACCCCCTCACATGTGCTTTCTAAAACTGTAAACCCAAGACCCTTTCACATGTAATATCTAGAATTGTAAGCCTATATAAAGGCAGAGGTTTCCTTTGTTAGACGAGCTTGGCTGTTAGGCAACTATGCCAACTTGCTCCCGGCCGAATAAATCACCCCTTCCTTCCCAGTTCTGTGTTTGAGAGGTCTGTTTCTTACGGCCACTCCTGCTTCAATAACAAGTGATGATGTGGAGAAATGTTAACTCATACATTGTTGGTGAAAATGTAAAATAGTATATCCACATTGGAAATCAGTTTGGTAGTTTCTTTGAAAGCTGAATAAATACTTGCTATATAACCCAGCTATTCTATTCCAAGGAATCTACAGAATAGAAATGGAAATATATTAGGGCATTTACGTTAATGTTCATAGCAGTGTTTATTCATCATAATAGCCCTCCCCCCCCAAAAAAAAAAAACAAAAAAGGAAACAATCCAACTTTCAGTCAAGTGCTACACAGAGAAACAAAATGTGACATATTTATAAAACTGAATAATATTCAGCTCTAAAAAGGAATAAAATACTTATAAATGCTACTACATGAATAAATCTCAGAAACATTTTAATAAATGAAGGAGGTCAGACTCAATAGAATAAATACTGTATGATTTCATTTACATGAAATGTCTTGAAAAGGTGAACTTAAAGACAGAGGATATCGAGGTAGCCTGGGATGGGAGCAGAAGTGACTATAAATGGGCTTGAAGAAACTTTTGGAAATAATAAAATGTTTTAAAACTGGACTCTGATGACAGCTTCAAGCTATAAGTTTACTAAAACTAGGTGAATTGTACACTTACAATGGATAATTTTTATGGTATATTATACCTTTGCAACACTTAAAAGGAAAACCAAATTGAGATTTTTTTTTA
>NW_022445867.1:0-2636 GCF_009761245.1 Sapajus apella | reverse complement strand
CATCCTGATGTAAATTGAAATAGTCTCCAAATCTGAATTCTTTCCTTAGTTCTAAGGTGATCAGATTTCCTAGAGAGTGAACCACACCACGGGAAAAAAATAAGATAAATATGTTTCCATGGATGTGTTATTTTAACATAAATCTTGTAAAATAGGCATTTCATTGAAATTATATATGTTTGCATAAATTACTTTGTGGCAGCATGAATGCCCTTGTTTTGAAAAGTAGGAGTAGTTAGTGTCAATTACTACTTATTATCAGTACAAATCAGTAAACAGATATTTGAAAACATTTACAATTTTAACTAAAGCTTTTATTTTAAATTCGTTTTAGTTTCACACTGAAAATGGGAGGAAAATGCAGATTTCCTTTGTAGACCCAAACTAGTTTCCCCTCATCTTAATATATCAACATGTATCAGATATGTTATTAACATTTTTTTTTTTTTTTTTGAGATGGAGTCTTGCTCTGTAACCCAGGTTGGAGTGCAATGGCACGATACTGGGTCATTGCACCTCTACCTCCCATGCTTAAGTGATTCTCCTGCTTAAGCCTCCCAAGTAGCTGGGATTACAGGTGCCCACCCTCATGCTTGGCTAATGTTTTGTATTTTTAGTAGAGATGGGGTTTCGCCATGTTGGCCAAGCTGGTCTGGAACTCCTGAGCTCTGATGATTTACCCGTCTAAGCCTTCGAAAGTTCTGGGATGACAGGCATGAGCCACCATGCCCATCCTACTGTCAGCATATTTGCTTTGGTTAGGTATCTCTTGAGATATTTACCCAGTTTTAAAATCACGT
Organism: Sapajus apella; assembly: GCF_009761245.1. Taxonomy (NCBI): domain Eukaryota; kingdom Metazoa; phylum Chordata; class Mammalia; order Primates; family Cebidae; genus Sapajus; species Sapajus apella. Next base: position 1,836 of record NW_022445867.1, on the reverse strand, counting down.
ATGTATTTTGTAAATATCTTCTCACATCTCTCTTGTCTCTTTGTTCTCTGAATACAGTTTTGCAAGGTAGAATACTGAGTTTTATAAAGTCTGTGTTATCAATGTTTTCATGAATTGGCATTTGATGTTTTGTGTTACAGCTCAACACCAATCGCAACGTCATATAGATTTTCTTTTATATTTTTTTAGTTTTGCATTTAAAATTAGTCTCTGGACTATTTTGAGTAGGTTTCTTTTTGTCTTCATTTGTGTATATATTCATTTCATTCTACATGGCTTCCAAAGTCTTCCCTCACCGACTTTGGGAAGGAATGGCTACAGTGGGCTTCAATTTGGCTTGAATTTGTAAAATAATTACGTTGAGTCAACTGAATATTGAATTTTATAGGTATTTCAGGATAGTCAGGTGGGGTTGCACGTCCACCCAGGAACTGAGCAAGCGTGCCTGTGCTGAGCTCTGGCATCCCCAGAGGCTGCAAGAAACCACCGCTGACAAACTTCCCTCTGAGGTGTCAGAAGCAGCAAGGAGCTTTATCTTCCTCAGGGCAGCATGAAGTTCGTGTCAACTTGGTGTTGTTCATCAGTAAGTAACAAACTTCCTGTCCAAAGCCCTGAGTGCAGAGGAGAGAGTCTTCAGAGAGTACTCAGCAGAGGAAGGAATTCAGCTAGAAAAACGAAACCCTCAAATCCACTGTTTTGACTACACTCTGATATTGTCAGTGTCCAAGACATAGTGGCTGCTAATAAATATTCTCACAGTGATCTCTAATATGATAATCACACCGTGCCCTAACACCAATATAATATTCACACCATGCCCTAACACTATATCCACATCATGCCATAACACTAAGATATCCACAAAGTAGCTTCTAATATTAGTAAATACAATAATGTCTACTAAGTGGAGTCTGTTGACATTGAGACTTTTCTAAGGATTTCACAGCTTTGGTTGAACTATAGCCTCCATAATGGATTTTGATGAAGTCTTTGCTTTCCTGGCATGCTATTGATATGGTTGTTTTAAAAAGTAGTTTACTTTCCAATAATGTCATACTTCTGGGAATCTTCCAATAGTAGTACAAAGTATAACCTGTTTCTTCTCTTAGATTTTGCAGCAGTTGTTGCTGTACCAGATTTACAGTGTCCCAGAAAATACTTCAGTATATTTTACCCAAAGTACACTCTCCCGGGTAACCACCAACTAACCCCTAGATCTGGAAATCAGCATGGTTCCTACAGGATAATTCAGTCTACAAACTCATTTCCCTTTTACCTTCTGTACTGCCCGGTAGTATGATGTGTTTTTTTTATTGTTGTGATCCAGTTTTCTTTTCCCGGCACTGTTCCCCAGACTTTCCTGCATATTTGTCACCTTGACACATTTAAAGAGCATACAAGTTTTTGTTTGAACGCCTGTCTTCAGTTGTTTGGGGTATATGCCGAGGAATGGAATCATTGAGTCATACGGCAAATCTATTTGCTACTGTTTGAAGAAAAACCAAATGATTTTACACATAGGCTGGACCGTGCAATACTGTCAGAAGCAGTGTTTAAGGGTTCAAATTTTTGCACATCTTTGTCAACTCTTTTTTTGTTTTTTTTTAGTATAACTATTCTAGTGTGAAATTATTAGAATTTTTTTGAGATGGAGTCTTTCTCTGTCACCCAGGCTGGAGTGCAGCAGCACCACCTCGTTTCACTGCAAACTTCACCCCCTGGGTTGAAGCGATCTTCTTACCTCAGCCAGTTGAGGAGCTGGGCTTACAGGCACAGGCCACTATGCCCAGCTCATTTTTGTATTTGCCATAGAGACAGGTGTTCTTCATGTTGGTC
>NW_022445866.1:0-2637 GCF_009761245.1 Sapajus apella | reverse complement strand
TCTGTTTCTTTGTGTGTGAAATTAAATAAGGACATGTCATACATCACATGCTAGCAATCCACCAGCACAGAGCAAAGGGTCAGCAAAGAGGAGTTCTCTCCTCTGCTTTTTTAGGTCAGGAGCAAATGCAGCTCAGGTTGGGGGACAAGGTAAACTCATAACTAAGGTGAAGATCTGACTGATTAGTAACTCATAAATCATTTGAAACCATACTTTTCTGTTAATAGTCAACCCTCTGTAAACATACAATGTGTTCCCACCTTGTTATCATTCCCAGTGATGTAAATGAGTGGTTGCCCTCTTCAGTATATAAGTTTGATGCAACTTTTCCTGGATGCACCTGCCTATAGGAGTCCTGCTCGTCACAATGGTAGGTAACTGGTTTTATATATAAAGGCCAGAAAAGCAAAAAAGAATATGTATTCCTTATTTAATATGCTGTGATGTGTGGTTCTACCGCACAGCATTGAAAGGTAAATGTGACCTAGTTTGAATATTTTATTACCTGTAATTCAATGTGCAGAGCATGAAAGTCTGGGAACTTGGGAAATTTTTAATGAATTTAGCACTAGTTCTGTTCTCTAAGATCTAGTTGTTTTTCCTTCCTGTAATTAGATTTCATAGGTGTCTCTAATTCTTTGGTTCTATGTGAGTAATTTGTGAAATTAAAAATAATTTCAGGCCGGGCGTAGTGGCTCACGCCTGTAATCCCAGCACTTTGGGAGGCTGAGGGGGGAGGATCACAAGGTCAAGAGATCGAGACCATCCTGGCCAACATGGTGAAACCCTGCCTCTTCTAAAAATACAAAAAAGTAGCCGGGTGTGGTGGTACATCCTTGTAGTCCCAGCTACTCGGGAGGCTGAGGCAGGAGAATTGCCTGAATCCAGAAAATGGAAGTTGCAGTGAGCTGGCATCACACCACTGCACTCCAGCCTGATGATAGAGCAAGACTCTGTCTCAAGAAAAACAATAATATAATAAAAAATAATTTCAGAGCTACTTGACTGCATCATTTTTGAGATGAGGGGACTGAGCCTACGGAGGGGAAGGAACTGCCACTGGGGTCTCACCGCAAGCCTGTGAATGAGCTGAGACAGGAACCCAGGCATCCCTCTCTCCCTGCCAGGGGCTCCCAAACTTGTCTGTGCAGTGGAGTCCCCTGGGGAAGTCTGAAGAGCACTGACACCTGGCTCCCACCCCAACACTCTGATTTAATTGGGCTGCAGTGGGACAGAACATCAATTTTAAAAGCTGCCCAGGAGATTTTAATGCTCACTCAAGTTTGAGAATAGTTTCCCTAGGCCCTTTTCACTGTATCTTGTGTTAAGGAAGAATCTTTGGTTTTGGGGGCTTTATTTGTTTGTTTGTTTTTGAGAACAGGGTCTCACTCTGTCACCCAGGCTGGAGTGCAGTGGTGCGGTCAGGATTCACTGAAGCCTCAACCTTCCTGTGCTTAGGTGATCCTCCCACCTCAGCTTCCTGAGTAGCTGGGACCACAGGCCAGCAACCACGCCCGGCTAATTTTTGTATTTTTTGTAGAGACAGGATTTTACTATGCTGCCCACGCTGGTCTTGAACTCCCGGGCTCAAGCAATCTGCCCAGCTCAGTCTCCCAAAGTGCTGGGATTACAGGTGTGAACCACTGTGCCTGGCTAAGAAAGAATTTTTCTTCAAAATTTATAAAAACCTATGCAGGGTTTTCTTGCATCTTAAACTTGATCTTTCTGAAAACGTTCTTTACTAACACCAGGGAAAGAGCTGGGCTGCTCTCAGGGCTGCAAGGGAGATGAGGCAAGAAGCAGCCAGCCAAGTGTGAGGAACCAGGGAGCGGGTCCTCAAGAGCGGACCCTGGGCCTCCTCTGCGTCAGGCCGGAAGACAAACATGCTCTCAGAAACTGTCCTGAGGCAGAACTGGGGATGGTAAAACAACAGTGAGGTTCGGGGTTCTCCCCATCTCCACTGGACTGGCTCCTCCCGCCCATCCTCCATGCAGCTTCACAGGAACTTGGCAAGCTGCACAGCTGGCAATACCCCTGCCTGCCCGCGATCCTGAGGATCCCCAAGTCTTTAGTAATTTAAAAGCTTTATTTTTAATTTTACTTTTTCTTTTTTTTCTTATTTTTTTTGTTTACACCATTTTGCAGAGATATATATATATATATATATACACACATACATATTTTTAGTAGAGATGAGTTCTTGCTATGTTGCCTAGGCTGGTCTCTAACTCCTGGGCCCAAGTGAACCTCCCCACTCGACCTCCCGAAGTCCTGGGATTACAGGCATGAGCCGTTTATGTCTGGCCAGACCCCTAACTCTTGATCATGCGGTAAGACCCTTCCAGGAGCGGTAATTTACCTAAAGAGATATAGCTTCTAAGGGCACTGCCAGTCTGCTTCACCTCAAGGCTGACCATGAAGCTGCACCATCTAGAAAACCCTAGCCCATGCTGGCATGGTGGTGTACTCTCCTGTGTCTGCACACATCAGGGGCTCATGGTTACTAAATGCAGGAAAGGAAGATAGGAATGGAGAGAAGGCTGGTGGCAGAATAGAAGACAAGAATGAAAAGGAGCTTTAGAGCCTCTCTACTCAGGGGTGGGCCTCAGACCAGCAGCGTGGGCATCACCTGGGAGC
>NW_022445865.1:0-2637 GCF_009761245.1 Sapajus apella | reverse complement strand
TCTGTTTCTTTGTGTGTGAAATTAAATAAGGACATGTCATACATCACATGCTAGCAATCCACCAGCACAGAGCAAAGGGTCAGCAAAGAGGAGTTCTCTCCTCTGCTTTTTTAGGTCAGGAGCAAATGCAGCTCAGGTTGGGGGACAAGGTAAACTCATAACTAAGGTGAAGATCTGACTGATTAGTAACTCATAAATCATTTGAAACCATACTTTTCTGTTAATAGTCAACCCTCTGTAAACATACAATGTGTTCCCACCTTGTTATCATTCCCAGTGATGTAAATGAGTGGTTGCCCTCTTCAGTATATAAGTTTGATGCAACTTTTCCTGGATGCACCTGCCTATAGGAGTCCTGCTCGTCACAATGGTAGGTAACTGGTTTTATATATAAAGGCCAGAAAAGCAAAAAAGAATATGTATTCCTTATTTAATATGCTGTGATGTGTGGTTCTACCGCACAGCATTGAAAGGTAAATGTGACCTAGTTTGAATATTTTATTACCTGTAATTCAATGTGCAGAGCATGAAAGTCTGGGAACTTGGGAAATTTTTAATGAATTTAGCACTAGTTCTGTTCTCTAAGATCTAGTTGTTTTTCCTTCCTGTAATTAGATTTCATAGGTGTCTCTAATTCTTTGGTTCTATGTGAGTAATTTGTGAAATTAAAAATAATTTCAGGCCGGGCGTAGTGGCTCACGCCTGTAATCCCAGCACTTTGGGAGGCTGAGGGGGGAGGATCACAAGGTCAAGAGATCGAGACCATCCTGGCCAACATGGTGAAACCCTGCCTCTTCTAAAAATACAAAAAAGTAGCCGGGTGTGGTGGTACATCCTTGTAGTCCCAGCTACTCGGGAGGCTGAGGCAGGAGAATTGCCTGAATCCAGAAAATGGAAGTTGCAGTGAGCTGGCATCACACCACTGCACTCCAGCCTGATGATAGAGCAAGACTCTGTCTCAAGAAAAACAATAATATAATAAAAAATAATTTCAGAGCTACTTGACTGCATCATTTTTGAGATGAGGGGACTGAGCCTACGGAGGGGAAGGAACTGCCACTGGGGTCTCACCGCAAGCCTGTGAATGAGCTGAGACAGGAACCCAGGCATCCCTCTCTCCCTGCCAGGGGCTCCCAAACTTGTCTGTGCAGTGGAGTCCCCTGGGGAAGTCTGAAGAGCACTGACACCTGGCTCCCACCCCAACACTCTGATTTAATTGGGCTGCAGTGGGACAGAACATCAATTTTAAAAGCTGCCCAGGAGATTTTAATGCTCACTCAAGTTTGAGAATAGTTTCCCTAGGCCCTTTTCACTGTATCTTGTGTTAAGGAAGAATCTTTGGTTTTGGGGGCTTTATTTGTTTGTTTGTTTTTGAGAACAGGGTCTCACTCTGTCACCCAGGCTGGAGTGCAGTGGTGCGGTCAGGATTCACTGAAGCCTCAACCTTCCTGTGCTTAGGTGATCCTCCCACCTCAGCTTCCTGAGTAGCTGGGACCACAGGCCAGCAACCACGCCCGGCTAATTTTTGTATTTTTTGTAGAGACAGGATTTTACTATGCTGCCCACGCTGGTCTTGAACTCCCGGGCTCAAGCAATCTGCCCAGCTCAGTCTCCCAAAGTGCTGGGATTACAGGTGTGAACCACTGTGCCTGGCTAAGAAAGAATTTTTCTTCAAAATTTATAAAAACCTATGCAGGGTTTTCTTGCATCTTAAACTTGATCTTTCTGAAAACGTTCTTTACTAACACCAGGGAAAGAGCTGGGCTGCTCTCAGGGCTGCAAGGGAGATGAGGCAAGAAGCAGCCAGCCAAGTGTGAGGAACCAGGGAGCGGGTCCTCAAGAGCGGACCCTGGGCCTCCTCTGCGTCAGGCCGGAAGACAAACATGCTCTCAGAAACTGTCCTGAGGCAGAACTGGGGATGGTAAAACAACAGTGAGGTTCGGGGTTCTCCCCATCTCCACTGGACTGGCTCCTCCCGCCCATCCTCCATGCAGCTTCACAGGAACTTGGCAAGCTGCACAGCTGGCAATACCCCTGCCTGCCCGCGATCCTGAGGATCCCCAAGTCTTTAGTAATTTAAAAGCTTTATTTTTAATTTTACTTTTTCTTTTTTTTCTTATTTTTTTTGTTTACACCATTTTGCAGAGATATATATATATATATATATACACACATACATATTTTTAGTAGAGATGAGTTCTTGCTATGTTGCCTAGGCTGGTCTCTAACTCCTGGGCCCAAGTGAACCTCCCCACTCGACCTCCCGAAGTCCTGGGATTACAGGCATGAGCCGTTTATGTCTGGCCAGACCCCTAACTCTTGATCATGCGGTAAGACCCTTCCAGGAGCGGTAATTTACCTAAAGAGATATAGCTTCTAAGGGCACTGCCAGTCTGCTTCACCTCAAGGCTGACCATGAAGCTGCACCATCTAGAAAACCCTAGCCCATGCTGGCATGGTGGTGTACTCTCCTGTGTCTGCACACATCAGGGGCTCATGGTTACTAAATGCAGGAAAGGAAGATAGGAATGGAGAGAAGGCTGGTGGCAGAATAGAAGACAAGAATGAAAAGGAGCTTTAGAGCCTCTCTACTCAGGGGTGGGCCTCAGACCAGCAGCGTGGGCATCACCTGGGAGC
>NW_022445864.1:2458-2637 GCF_009761245.1 Sapajus apella | reverse complement strand
GAAGGAAGGAAGGAAGGAAGGAAGGAAGGAAGGAAGGAAGGAAGGAAAGAAGGGAAAAAGGAAGGAAGGGAGGAAAGAGAAAAGACAGCAAAGAAAGAAAGGAAAGAAGGAAAGAAAGAAAGAAAGAGAGAGGACCACTGCACTCCAGCCTAGGCAACAGAGCAAGACCCTATCTCCAA
>NW_022445864.1:0-2358 GCF_009761245.1 Sapajus apella | reverse complement strand
AGAAAGAAAGAAAGAAAGAAAGAAAGAAAGAAAGAAAGAAAGAAAGAGAGAGAAAGAGAGGAAGGAAGGAAAGAAAGAATCTTAAGAGAGCAACTCCTTAGAGCTCAAGGGTTTCTGGGCCAGGCACAGTGGCTCATGCCTGTAATCCCAGCACTTTGGGAGGCCGAGGCCTCATTTGGGATCATTTGAGCTCAGGAGTTCAAGACCAGCTTGGCCAACATGGTAAAACTTCACTAAAAATACAAAAATTAGCCGTGTGTGGTGGTGCACTCCTATAATCTCAGGTATCCAAGAGGCTGAGGCAGGAGAATCACTTGAATTCAGGAAGCAGAGGTTGCAGTGAGCCGAGATGGCGCCACTGCACTCCAGCCTGGGTGACACAGCGAGACTCCATCTCAAAAAAAAAAAAAAAAAAAAAAAAGAGAGAATTTCTTCTGTTGCCCCCAGTTAACAGATTCTTGAAAGGTGGCACAAGAGGCCTTATAATGGGGAAGTACAAGAAAACAGGAATGCAGGCTGACCTAAACATGTGGCCGAATCCAGCTTCCACTGTTACTAGGGAAGTGCCCTCACGCATGACATGTAACCTTTCTGAACCTGTCTTCCTGTCTATAAAATAGAGATGCTAAAAATATTTACCTTAAAGAGTTGCAAAAATTTTATGTGTGCCTAGGTACAGTGGCTCATGCCTGTAATCCCAGCACTCTGGGAGGCCAAGACAGGTGGAGGGCTTGAGCTCAGGAGTTTAAGATCAGCCTGGACAACATGGAGAAATGCCATCTCTATAAAAAAATACAAAACCTAGATGGGCATGGTGGCACGCACCTGTAGTCCCAGCTACTTGGGAGGCTGAGGTGGGAGGATGGCTTGATCCTGGGAGGTCGAGGCTGCAGTGAGCCGTGATGGCGACACTGAACTCCAGCCTGGACAAAAGAGTGAAACCCTGCCTCAAAAAAATAAAAATTATATGTGTGGGTAAAGTGCCTAGCTCAGGGCCAGACATGAGCTAGATGCTCAATTAGTATTGGCTATCTTAAGCAACCTGTCCAAGGAGCTAGTTACTTACTGTAGTGTCACATCTAGAATTGAAACCCAGGCTTCTGATTCCCAGTCCACAATTCTTTCCTTAGAAACAAACAATGCTTTTCAATCCCTGTTTCATATTTTAATGTCAACTTCAGTTTCAAAGGAGCCTTAAAGGGTCTTAATAAGTATTTGTGGATTTAAGAAGCCATGGAACAGCAACTCTGTCCAAAAATATCACTTCAACTCGGCTGCCCTGAAATTCTTCCCTTTGTCAACAATGCCTGAAATTCAAGCTTCCTGTTTGAGAATGCTAATCCTCCTGGGAATAGCTTTGCATTAAGAGGCTGGCATGCTCTGTTGGTGTAATTCATTTCAGCTTCATTCATTCACCAAATGTTTGTGGAGGCCTCCCTATCACCTTCCAAATGAGATCCATGCTCTGAAGGAGAGAGCATGTTGACAGAGAAAAGAAAGAGAAGTGATTCTGGAGCAAGAACATTAATTTATTCACCCCAAAAAATTCACTGGGTACTAATAATGTGCCAACAATTATTCTTTGTTTTGTTTTGGTTTTTTTGAGACAGGGTCTCACTCTGTCACCCTGGCTGCAGTACAGTGCAATGATGTGATCACAACTCATGGTAGCCTCGACCTCCTGGGCTCAAGCAATCCTCCTGAGTAGCTGGGACTACAGGCACACACCACTCTGTCTGGTTAATTTGTGTACTTTTTTGTAGAGACAGGGTCTCACTATGTTGCCCAGGCTTGTCCCGAACTCCTGGGCTCAAGCAATCATCCCACATCAGCCTCTCAAAGTGCTGGGATTATAGGTATGAGCCACTGTGCCTGGCCTGAAGTACTATTCTTGTCACTGGAGAAGAACCATGGACAACACATGACATGTCCTGTTTCTTTATCTATGTATGTATGGACATGACATACATGCATAGATAAAGAGACAGGAAAGTTTCAGAAAAAAGTAACACACACACACACACCCCCCAGTGATGTGCTCAAGAGTAGGTGGGGACAGAATTTATTTATGTGGGTGCCTCAAGGAATCTCTCTGAGGAGGTACCATCTGAACTGAGACGTGAAGGGTTCATGCAGGCATAGGCCCTGAGACAAAAATAAGCAAAGCATGTGTGAGGGACAGAAAGGGGCCCCTGCAGCTACAGCACAGTCATCAGAGGTTGAAGATGCAAGGCAAGGACCACATGAGGCTTTGTAGGCCATGACAAACAATTTGGAAGCCTATGCAGTATTTTGAGTAGGGGGAGTGATATAATTTATGTTTCAGAAATAAGACTCTTCTATGCAGAGAAGAGATTC
>NW_022445863.1:0-2638 GCF_009761245.1 Sapajus apella | reverse complement strand
TGGTGTGTGGTCTCAGCTACTCAGGAGGCTGAGGTGTGCAGATCACTTGAGTCCAGGAATTTGAGGCTTCAGGGAGCTATGGTGGAGTCACTGCACTCCAGCCTGGGTGACAAAATGAGACCCCTATTTCTAAAAAGCTAATTTAAAAAACTAACAAAATAAGAGAGACAATAGGATAGTATTCATCACCAATAAGAGATCAATCACATCACCCACTGAATCTTGCCAACATGATCAAACTCTAATCTAATAGGGTGAGCATAAATCCGGCTGCAAATATGCCACAAATACAAAAGACAGAGAATGGGTTCACCTGCACCAGGGAAATTCAGACTTTGAGAAATGCTACAGGCCCAACAGTGTGGACTCTTCCAAAATCCATAGAAAGGAAAAGGGAGAGGCCAGGCAAGGTGGCTCAGGCCTGTAATCCCAGCACATTGGGAGGTCAAGGTGGGCAGATCACAAGATCAGGAGTTTGAGACCAGCCTGACCAACATGGAGAAACCCCATTTCTATGAAAAATGCAAAAGTTAGCCAACTGTGGTAACACATGCCTGTAATTCCAGCTCTTCAGGAGGCTGAAGCAAAAGAATCACTTGAACCTGGGAGTTGGAGGTTGCAGTGGACTGACATTGTGCCATTGCACTCTGGCCTGGGTGACAGAGCAAGACTCTGTCTCCAAAAAAAAAAAAAGGGAAAAGGGATAGAGGAGAAATTTGTAGATTGTGTCTTTTTTAAAATTTTAGTTTTTGGCCAGGCACGGTTGTTCACACCTGTGATCCCAATCTTTGCACTTTGAGAGACTGAGGTGGGCAGATCACCTGAGGTCAGGAGTTTGAGGACAGCCAGGCCAATATGGTGAAACCCCAGCTCTATTAAAAGTACAGAAATTAGCTGGGCATGGTCCCATGTGCCTGTAATCTCAGCTAGTTGGGAGGATGAGGCGGAAGAATGGCTTGAACCCAGGAGGTGAAGGTTGCGGTGAGCTGAGATCACACCACTGCACTGCAACCTGGGTGGACTTTAAAAAAAATAGGTTTTGTAGAGACAGGAGTCTCCCTGTGTTGTCCAGGTTGGTCTCAAACCTCTGAACTTAAATGATCCTATCACATCAGGATTACGGGTGTGAGCACTCACCCAGCCAACAAACTTGGAGATTGAAAGAGGCTTAAAAGACATAACAATGCTGGGGCACAGTTATGGGCTAGAGATGCATACTAGCGCGGATCTACTCTAATGAAACAGAAAGACGTCAGGTGTGGTGGGTCACACCTGTAACACCAAACATTTTGGGAGGCTGAGAAGAGAGGATCGCTTGTGCCCAGGAGTTTGGGACCAGTCTGGCAACACAGTAAGACCCTGTCTCTACAGAAAAAAAAAAAAGTTTTTTTTTAATTAGCCGGGAATGGTGGTGCACTCCTACAGTCCCAGCTACTCAGGAGGCTGAGGGGAGACGATCACTTGAGCCCAAGAGGTCAAGGCTGCAGTGAGCCATGATCACACCACTGCACTCCAGCCTGGGTGACTGAGCAAGAACCTGCCTCAAAAAAAAGAGGAACAGAAAGAAGCAATTACTCTGAATGTCACGGTTGGGGAATACTTCTGGAGAGAAGGGAGGGGCTGGTATTGTGCCCATCTCCAGCCCCTTCTGGAAGTATAGAGTCTAGTGGGGAAGACAGCAGCACAAGTGGAGATTCAGGCCGCAGCACCAGGAAGTTCCCTTCCACCTTCCCGCCTCCTTGCCCTTTCCTTTGGGGAATGGGAGCATGATTTTCTATCTTCTTTGCCTTTCTAACTAGATAGTTTCTGATGGGAGAATTCATATACAGGATGCATATCATCAACATCAACAGCCAGCTGGAATTGATGGCTTTGTTGATACCCCAGTCAGGCACATCCCTTATTCCTCTGCTAAGTACATCTGGATGTTGCTGCTGTCCAGGATTCTCAGCCACATGCTTGGCGCCCACTTCCAGATTCTGGAAATCCCCTGACATTGCCCCCAAAAGGAGACACTCACTGACAATTCTGCATAGAAATTGTCTCTATGTGTCTTTTTTTTTTTTTTTTTTGAGACAGAGTCACTCTGTTGATCAGACTGTAGTCCAATGATGTGATCTCAGCTCACTGCAATCTCCACCTCCCAGGCTCAAGCCGTTCTCCTGCCTCAGCCTCCCAAGTAGCTGGAGTTACAGGCAGCTGCAACCATGCTTGGCTAATTTTGTATTTTTAGAGGTGATGGGGTTTCACCATATTGGTCAGGCTGGTCTTGAACTCCTGGTCTCAAGTGATCCGCTCACCTAGGCCTCCTAAAATGCTGGAATTACAGGCAGGAGCCACCATGCCAGGCCATTTCTGTGTCACCCCCCAGGCCAGCCTCTGCATGTTTGGGCTTGATGTGGCTGTGGCTGTCCAGCTGGCTACCTGTCATTTTTAGTCTCTGTGTCTCCTCGACCCTTCTCAGCTGGCCATAAATTCGTTTTCTTTTCTTTCTTTTGTTTTTTGTCTTGAGATGGAGCTTTGCTCTGTCACCCAGGCTGGAGTGCAATGGCATGATCTCGGCTCATTGCAACCTCTGCCTCCCATGTTCGAGCAATTTGCCTGCCTCAGCCTCCCAAGTAGCTGGGACTACAGACAC
>NW_022445862.1:0-2639 GCF_009761245.1 Sapajus apella | reverse complement strand
TATTTTTCCAATATGAACTTATTCCTATTTGACATTAACAAGGTTTTCCCTAACTTACCAAAAGACCTAACAATCACTCTAGTCCTACATTTTCAGAAAAGGTCACTTAAGAATGTAAATGAGGCTGAGCGTGATGGCTCACACCTATAATCCCAGCACTCTGGGAGCCCAACACGTGTGGATCACTTGAGGCTAGGAATTCGAGACCAGCCTGGCTAATATGGTGTAACCCTGTCTCTACTAGAAATACGAAAATTAGCCAGGCGTGGTGGCACACTCCTGTAACCCCAGCTACTCCTGATGCTGAGGCATGAGAATCACTTGAACCAGGGAGGCAGAGGTCACTGTGAGTCAAGATCACACCACTGCACTCCAGCCTGGGTGACCAAACATACCATCTCAAAAAAAAAAGAAAGAAGGAATGTAATTGTATGTAATCAAATAAACACTATAATACACTGCTGATGAGAATAAAAAGTAATAATATGTAAGACAATTTGGCAACATCTCTTGATCCAACAAGTTCAAATCTAAGACTGCATCTAAGGAAATAATTTATCAAGAATGCTAAAATGGGCTGAGTGCCTTAGCTCCTGACACAGCAAGACTACGTCTCAAAAAAAAAAGTATACTAAAATGTACATACAAAGTTGTTCATTGCAGCTGGTCATCCCTTTTCTTAATTCTTTTTTTTCTTTGTTTTGGTCATCCTTTTTTAATAACATAAACACTAAAGAACAGGGAATTGGGAATAAATTACATACATCTAAACAACAGCATACCATGCAGTTACCAAGAATGATGATAAAAGATTTGTGCTTACTGGCCTGGAAAATCCACAATCATTTCAGTGAAAAAAGCAAGCTAGAAAACAACTAGAAAAGCAAACTAGGCCAGGCACGGTGGCTCACATCTGTAATCCCAACACTTTGGGAGGCCCAGGAAGGTTAGAAGTTCAAAACCAGCCTGGCGAACATGGTGAAACCCCGTCTGTACTAAACATAAAAAAATTAGCAGGGCGTGGTGACAGGCATCTGTAATCCCAGCTACTAAGGAGACTGAGGCAGGAGAATCTCTTGAACCTGGGAGGCGGAGGTTGCAGGGAACTAAGATCACGCCATTGTTCTCCAGCCTGGGTACCAAGAGCAAAACTCCATCTCAAAAAAAAACAAACAAAAGCAAACTGGGAAACAACAATGATGCCATTTTTGTTTATAAAATAAAAAGTATTTATATGCTTCATACATAGAAAATGTATGGACGAGAACACACCAAAATGTTATTACTGTGTTTTCCTTTTTTTTTTTGAGATGGAGTCTCACTCTGTCACCCAAGCTGGAGTGCAGTGGCACAATCTCAGCTCATGCAACCATCACCTCCCAGGTTCAAGCAATGCTCCTGCCTCAGCCTCCGGAGTAGCTGGTATTATAGGTGTACACTATCATGCCCACCTAACTTTGTATTTTTAGTAGAGACAGAATTTCACCATGTTGGCAGGCTGGTCTCAAACTCCTGACCTGAGGTGTTCCATCCACCTTGGCCTCCCAAAGTGCCGGGATTACAGGCAGGAGCCACCGTGCCCAGTTAATTTTGTGTTTTTAGTAGAGGGGTTTTCGCCATGTTGGCCAGGCTGGTCTCGAACTCCTGACCTCAGGTGATCCACCCACCTCAGCCACCCAAAGTCCTGGGATTATTACAATATATGTATTGAAAAACACAGAAAGTTTTGTAGATCACCATATTGGAAAGAAACACACACACACACACACACACACACACAGAGAGAGAGAGAGAGAGAGAGAGAGGGAAGCAATTATTCAGTAAACCTTGGGTATCTAGTACTCATCTCTAGAAGGCAGTATTAGTAACACCTACAATGACACAAAGCTTATTCCTGCTCATCCAGTCACAAAATTCTTGCCAAATCAAAATAGAAAAGCAAACAAGAAATGAGAAGAGGCCAAGCATGGTGGCTCATGCCCATAATCCCAGCACTTTGGTTGGCCAGGGTGGGTGGATCATCTGCAGTCAGGAGTTTGAGACCAGCCTGGCCAACATGGCAAAACCCCTATTAAAAATACAAAATTAGCCATGCACAGTGGCTCATGCCTGTAATCCCAGCACTTTGGGAGGCCAAGGTGGGTGGAACAACTGAGGTAAGGAGTTCAAGACCAGCCTGGCCAACATGATGAAACCCTATCTCTACTAAAAATATAAACATTAGCTAAGCATGGTGGTGCACACCTGTAATCCTAGCTACTCGAGAGGCTGAGGCAGGAGAATCACTGGAACCCAGGAGCCAGAGGTTGCAGTGAGCCAAGAACATGCCATTGTACTCCAGCCTGGACAACAAGAGCAAAACTACGTCTCAAAAAAAAAAAAAAAAGAAAATGAAATGGGAAGAAAAGTGCTCACTTTGCTTTGATCACTGAACTATAGTCATGTTTTAATTCAGAAAATGACACATGACATGTTCCTATGCCATTTTAAAATTACTTTTTTTGTTGCTGCTTTAAGACGGAGTCTCACTCTGTCGCCAGGCTGGAGGACACTGGTGCAATCTCAGCTCACTGCCACCTCCACCTCCTGGATTCACATGATTTTCCTGCCTCAGCCTCCCAAGTAGTTGGGACTACAGA
>NW_022445861.1:0-2639 GCF_009761245.1 Sapajus apella | reverse complement strand
GAGAAGTGTTATGAAGCAGCATGAAGGCAAAGAAAACCTAAACTTAAGTACATTACAGAATGCTGAACACCCACACAATGAATCTTAACAGGCAAAATTAAAAGATACATTTTATTCAAAGGAAGAATAACATGAACACTTTATATCTTTTAGGAATATTGGAAGCCAGAAAACAATAGAATACCATCCTTTAATGTGCTAAAATAAAATAACTGCCTACCTATATTTTTATTTCCTTTTAGAGACCAGGTCTCTCTCTGTTGCCCAAGTTGCAGTGCAGTGGCATAGTCATAGCTCAGTGTAACCTCAAACTCTTGGGCTTAAGCAATCATCCTGTCTCAGGCTCCTGAGTAGCTAGGACTACAGGTGCATATCACCACACCCAGACTTTTGTTTGTTTGTTTTTGGAGAGATGGGATCTTAGTATGCTTCCCAAGCTGGTCGCAAGTGATCCCTCTGTCTTGGCTTCTTGTAGTGCTGGGATTACAGGCATGAACCATAGCACATGGCTCTGAGACTTTTATACTTAGCGAAACTACCCTTCAAAATATAAGGTGAAATAGAGAAATTTTTAGTCAAAGAAAAGCAAACTATTCACAGTATACCTACTTGGTCTGCCTAGAACTTTCAAAGCAATGTTGAATAGAAGTAGTGAAAACAGGATTTTTCCCAAGAATGCAAAGGTTTTTCAACATAAGAAAATAAATCATTGTAATATACCACATTAATAACATAAAGAAGAAAAAACTCACATGATCATATAAATCAACATAGAAAAAAGCATTTGACATAATCCAACAATGATTTATGATTAAAAAAAAAAAAAAACAAAAAAAACAAAAAAAACATCACCAAATAGGAACAGAAGGAGACTTCCTTAGCAGGATAAAGGATATTGCAATGGACCCAATGTTTATGTCCCCCCAAAATTCACTTGTTTAAATCCTCACCCTCAATGAAATGTATTAGTAGATGGGGCCTTTGGGAAGTGATTAGGTCACAAGGGGTTGCCCTCTTGAATGGAATTAGTGTCCTTACAAAGAATTCTCCAGAGCACTGAGCACGGTGGCTCACACCTGTAATCCCAGAACTTTGGGAAGTTGAGGCGGGTGGATCACTTAAGGCCAGGAGTTTGAGACCAGCCCGGCCAACATGGTAAAACCCTGTCTCTATTAAAAATACAAAAATTAGCCAGGTGTGGTGGGACATGCCTGTAATTCCAGCTATTCAAGTGGCTGAGGCATGAAAATTGCTTGAACCTAGGAGGAGGAGTTTACAGTGAGCTGAGATCATGTCACTGCACTCCAGCCTGGGCAACAGAGAGAGACTCTGTCTCAAAAAAAAAAACACTCCAGAGATATCTCTCACTCTTTCCACCATGTAAAAACACAGTGAGAAGTTGGCAGTCTGCAACCCAGAAGAAGTACCTCACCAGAATCTGACCATGCTGGCACCCCATCTTGGACTTCCCAGCCTCCAGAGCTGTGAGAAAGAAGTTTCTGTTGTTGATAAACCACACAAATATAAATATAAGGTTTATATTTTGTTATAGAAACCTGAATGGACTAAGATAGAAATTGGTACCAAGAAGCGAGGGTGCTGCTGCAACAAACACCAAAAAATGTGTAGAGGGTGGAAGAGTTTTGAGATGCATGCTAGAAAAAGCCTACATTGCCAGAAATGAACTATTAAGGGTGATGTTGCTGAGGGCTCAGGAAGAAAAGAGGAGAGTTGTAGAGAAAGTTTCCATCTTTTTAGAGAATATCTAAGTAATCACAATTGTAGAAATATGCACAGTAAAGGCCATTCTGACAAGGTCTCAGAAAGAAATAAGGAACATATTATTGGAAACAGAAATGGTGATGCTTTTAAAGTAGTGAAGAACTCAACTGAATTCTGTTCATGTTCTAGTGTTCTATGGAAAATAGAACTTGTGAGTCATAAAATTGGATATTTAGCTAATGAGATTCCTAATTAAAGTTTTGAAGAAGTGCCTTGGTTCTCCTGTTTATAGTAAAATATGAGAAGAGAGAATTGACTTGAAGATGGAATTATTGAGCAAAAAAGAACTAGAATTTAAGGATTTGAAAAATTCTCAGCCTATTCATATTGCAAAAAAGAAGAAGAAGAAGAAAGGAGGAGGAGGAGGAGGAGAGGAGGAGGAGGAAGAAGAAGAAGATGTATTCAAAGAGAACACTAAAGGTGTGGCCAAGTGACCCTATGATAAGGGGATCAGTATGAGTGTGAAACATGGACTTAGTCACCATAGCAGGAAAACTGCCAGGTTGAACTGAAGCAGCAGCAGATGGGAGGGTATGAGGGAAAGCTGTTGGTCTTCTGGAATTTTACAGTTCGGGACCATAGAGCTCTTCAGTCACAAACATACACTATTCTTGAAGACAAGGGAAGAGTAACCTGGAAGGCAATTCAGACATCATCGGGGCTGCCACCTCAGTTTCGAAAAGGGAGACCATTGCCTCACTTTCAACAGGTTAGACAACCTCTACCCAAAGCTGTGTGGGCCTGGCAAAGCCCTGGGGGTGGAACTCCTGCCCAGTAGAGACACTAGAGCAGGTCCTTCACCCCAGTGGGTCTAGAATTCAGGACCACTGCCCCAGTGAAGCCTCATCTGTTTAAAA
>NW_022445860.1:2068-2640 GCF_009761245.1 Sapajus apella | reverse complement strand
GTTCTTCTATCACTGAACTTGGCTCTTCTGGTGTCACTTCACACAGATGGAGGAGACTCAAACCAGAGCTCAGATGAGAAGCCTCAGAGACCGCCTTTTGGAGGACACCCACCTAAGCCCCCTGCTGGTAGTGGAAGCCAGGATGATGGCCCTCAGCAGAGACCACCTCCACAAGAAGGCAACAAGCCCCAAGGTCCCCCACCTCCTCCAGGAAAGCCACAAGGACCACCCCCACCAGGAGGCCATCCCCAGAGGCCTCCCCCACCTCCTGCTGAAAAGCCCGAGGGGCCACCTCCACCTGCTCAAGGGGAAAGACCACCCAGATCTCTCCAGGGACCACCTCCCCAGGGACCACCTCCCCAGGGACCGCCTCCCCAGGGACCACCTCCACCTCCTCAAGGGGAAAGACCACCCAGATCTCTCCAGGGACCACCTCCCCAGGGACCACCTCCCCAGGGACCACCTCCCCAAGGACCGTCTCCCCAGGGACCACCTCCCCAGGGACCGCCTCCACCTCCTCAAGGTGGAAGACCACCCAGATCTCTCCATGGACCGCCTCCCCAGGGACCGCC
>NW_022445860.1:0-2058 GCF_009761245.1 Sapajus apella | reverse complement strand
CCACCTCCCCAGGGACCACCTCCCCAGGGACCGCCTTCACCTCCTCAAGGGGGAAGACAACCCAGATCTCTCCAGGGACCACCTCCCCAGGGACCACCTCCCCAGGGACCACCTCCCCAGTGATCTGGGCTTCAAGGACAGGTATGATTCCAGTATATTCTTCACCAAGAGCTCTAGTGCTGCAGTTCTCCAGCTTTATTGTGCCAATGAATCAACTAAAAGCACGTTGACATTGCATTATCCTATACCTCATTTTTAAAGATTTGTATTCAGTTATTCCAGAATAGGGTAACAAGACCGTATATTTCTAACAAACTCTTTAAGAAACTCTGATGTTGAGAAACAACATTCCAAATAACCTGTCTTAAACTGTGTTGGCAACGAGGGAGTAGTACCATGTTCTCTCTCTCTGGCACTCTGGCTTCTGTCACAAACTCAGAGACCTATCATTTAAAGATTTTTTATCTAAGCATGGTTTGCTCAGTCCTGCCTCACACCAGCTTCTCTAGTCCATTATTCCTGAAAAATGGTCCCTGAACTTTTGGCACCTACATGGTGTCTCATTTTATAAATACTTACTTTTCAACAAGTACGTGATTAAGTTAACAAAAAATATGTAATGAAATGGAAACATATGAAGTTAACTTTAAAGGCATATCTCATCCTACCTGCCTTCACTCTTTCCAAAATCCACCAATCTTTATGTCATCGTTTTTTCGAATATTTATGTGTATATAGACATTTTTAATATTTTTCCCTTAGAACTAATGTGGTAATTTATATACTGGTATGTATGTTTGTCATTTAAAAATACATTTCTTTGATAATTTCCACATTAAGTACACTTCTTCAATGGTTTTCTGTTAGTTTTTATATTTTTACACTACTTCATCTTGTGTCTGTGCCATGATTTTTTAATCAATCCACCACTGGACACTCAGGGTGGTTTAAGCTTCCCACTATTATAGAGTATGTTCCAGTTACCATCTGTAGAAATATATCCCTGAACAAATTCAACAGCAAGGAGTCATAACAACCTAAGAATGATCTTCTCTCTTCGTCTTCTAAGCATCACTTTCACATTGTGTGCCAGGGCATCAAAAGGGTGAACACAGAAAAAATTAGGAAGGAAACAGAGGAGGTAGAAGCAATATGGGGAGAGAGGGTGGGCTCATGTACTCTACTGCAGTAACTCCAGTGAGGAATTGGACATTTCCTGCCATCCCATGTCTGCTCTATGAACTTCCTTGTTTGTTTGTTTATTTCAGGAAGTGAATCAGAAGATATCCATTATTCAAATAATTCAATTCCTTCAAATGCCATGACATTGGAACAATGTCATCATAACAGTATCTTTAATATACCAATAAAATAATCAGCTTGTAATTTCTGATTGTGGTCTCTTTTTCAGTGTTTGTGCATGTGGAATCTTAGGACCAAGAACACATTATAAAAACATCCAGGGCTCCTTCTCCTTGGTGCTTCAGGGAGCTTCCCTCATTCTTAATCCTAATTTAGCCAGCTGCCATGAAAAATGTTTTCATATTTCTCTCCTTCCCTGATTTCCATTTTTTTTTCCAAGATGGAGTCTCGCTCTCTCACCCAGGCTAGAGCATAGTGGCACGATCTCAGCTCACTGCCACCTTTGTCTCCTCGGTTCATGCTATTCTCCTGGCTCAGACT
The DNA here is from genome assembly GCF_009761245.1 of Sapajus apella. Classification (NCBI taxonomy): domain Eukaryota; kingdom Metazoa; phylum Chordata; class Mammalia; order Primates; family Cebidae; genus Sapajus; species Sapajus apella. The sequence continues at coordinate 375 of NW_022445860.1, read as the reverse complement.
TCCAGTATCTGGGGTACAGGTGCCCACCATGATGCCTGGCTAATTTTTGTACTTTTAGTAGTAACGGGGTTTCATCATGTTGACCAGGCTGCCCTTCAACTCCTGACCTCAGGTGATCTCCTTACCTCAGCCTCTGAAACAGCTGGGATTATGATGTGAGCCACCATGCCTTGCTTTTTCCTAGTGTCTATAGCAGAAATTGAAAGTTTAAAATTATTTTCATATTGTTTACTGATATTCCAATACTCTTAAAGACAAAAAACGCAACAAAAGCAAAAAGGATACAGAAGCTGAAGCAAATCCTTATAATTTCTATGAAACTGAGAATGAATATGGTTCTATGCTTATCACCAGAACCTGCTCTACCCCATGTAC
>NW_022445859.1:2211-2640 GCF_009761245.1 Sapajus apella | reverse complement strand
GTTCACCTTCAGAAGACGCATCTATGTTTAGATTCTGCGAGTTAGAAACACGTTTCTCCAAAAAGCTGCGTTTGGATATTCATGGGTGAATGGGAATACAAGGTTTAATGAGAAATATCTGGCTCTAAAACAAAAACGGAGCTATGTAGCAGAATGATTGTCGAGGTATATATTAAACTTACAGAGTTAAACAATTGTGTGAATGTAGCAGTTCACTAACCCTTTCTTTGGAGAATCTGGAACCAGATATTTCCACCCATATTCAGACTCTTAAGAATTAGCTTTAAGATCGCATCTAAATCATACGACAAACGTCTCTTTCAAACTGCTCCACTGTGTGTTCGTTCACCTTCGGAAGTTGCATCTATGTTTAGTTTCTGCCAGTTAGAAAAACGTTTCTCCAAAAAGCTGCGTTTGGATATTCCTGAG
>NW_022445859.1:0-2111 GCF_009761245.1 Sapajus apella | reverse complement strand
TAGTTAGAAAAACGTTTCTCCAAAAAGCTGCGTTTGGATATTCCTGAGTGAATGGGAGTATAGGGTTTAATGAGAAATATCTGGCACTAAAACTAAAATGGAGCTATGTAGCAGAATGATTGTCAAGGTGTATATTAAACTTACAGAGTTAAACAATTGTGTGAATGAAGCAGTTGACTAAACATTTCTTTGGAGAATCTGGAAAGAGATATTTCCAGCCATATACAGACTCTTAAGAATTGGCTTTAACATCGCATCTAAATCATACGAGAAACGTCTCTTTCAAACTGCTCCACTCTGTGTTCGTTCACCTTCAGAAGACGCATCTATGTTTAGATTCTGCGAGTTAGAAACACGTTTCTCCAAAAAGATGCGTTTGGATATTCCTGAGTGAATGGGAGTGTAGGGTTTAATTCGAAATATCTGGCTCTAAAACAAAAACGGAGCTATGTAGCAGAATGATTGTCAAGGTGTGTATTAAACTTACAGAGATAAACAATTGTGTGAATGTAGCAGTTGACTAACCATTTCTTTGGAGAATCTGGAAAGAGATATTTGCAGCCATACAGACTCTTAAGAATTCCTTTAAGATCGCATGTAAATCATACGAGAAACGACTCTTTCACACTGCTCCACTGTGTGTTCGCTCACCTTCGGAAGTTGCATCTATGTTTAGATTCTGCGAGTTAGAAAAACGTTTCTTCAAAAAGCTGCGTTTGGATATTGCTGAGTGAATGGTAGTATAGTGTTTAATGAGAAATAACTGGCTCTAAAACAAAAACTGAACTATGTAGTAGAATGATTGCCAAGGTGTATATTAAACTTACAGAGTTAAACAATTGTGTGAATGTAGCAGTTGAGTAACCATTTCTTTGGAGAGTCTGGAAAGAGATATTTCCAGCCATATACAGACTCTTAAGAATTAGCTTTATAATCGCATCTGAATCATACGAGAAACGGCTCTTTCAAACTGCTCCACTCTGTGTTCGTTCACCTTCAGAAGACGCATCTATGTTTAGATTCTGCGAGTTAGAAACACGTTTCTCCAAAAAGCTGCGTTTGGATATTCCTGAGTGAATGGGAGTACAAGGTTTAATGAGAAATATCCGGTTCTAAAACAATAACGGAACTATGTAGCAGAATGATTGTCAAGGTGTATATTAAACTTACAGAGTTAAACAATTGCGTGAATGTAGCAGTTCACTAACCGTTTCTTTAGAGAATCTGAAAAGAGATATTTCCACCCATACTCAGACTCTTAAGAATTAGCTTTAAGATCTCATCTAGATCATACGAGAAACGTCTCTTTCAAACTGCTCCACTGTGTGTTCGTTCACCTTCGTAAGTTACATCTATGTTTAGATTCTGCCAGTTAGAAACACGTTTCTCCAAAAAGCTGCCTTTGGATATTCCTGAGTGAATGGGAGTATAAAGTTTAATGAGAAATATCTGGCTCTAAAACAATAAAGAAACAATGTAACAGAATGATTGTCAAGGTGTATATTAAACGTACAGAGTTAAACAATTGCGTGAATGTAGCAGTTCACTAAACGTTTCTTTACAGAATCTGTAAAGAGGTATTTCCACCCATACTCAGACTATTAAGAATTAGCTTTAAGATCGCATCTAACTCATACGAGAAACGTCTCTTTCAAACTGCTCCACTGTGTGTTCGTTCACCTTCGGATGTTGCATCTATGTTTAGATTCTGCCACTTAGAAAAACGTTTCTCCAAAAAGCTGCGTTTGGATATTCCTGAGTGAATGGGAATATAGGGATTAATGAGAAATATCTGGCTCTGAAACAAAAACGGAGCTATGTAGCAGAATGATTGTCAAGGTGTATATTAAACTTACAAAGTTAAACAATTGTGTGAATGTAGAAGTTCACTAACCCTTTCTTTGGAGAACCTGGAAAGAGATATTTCCACCCATTTTCAGACTCTTAAGAATTAGCTTTAAGATCGCATCTAAATCATACGAGAAACGTCTCTTTCAAACTGCTCCACTGTGTGTTCTTTCACCTTCGGAAGTTGCATCTATGTTTAGATTCTGCCAGTTAGAAAAACGTTTCTCCAAAAAGCTGCGTTTGGATATTCCTGAGTGAATGGG
>NW_022445858.1:0-2640 GCF_009761245.1 Sapajus apella | reverse complement strand
TATACCAAATCCAGAGTAATGTTACTTTTTGGTTCTGTCCTGTTTTCAGGATCATGAAATTCTAATGCCTATGAATGGGTATTTTGAGGGGGTGATATTTAGCTATTGCTAACTTGCTTTAAAGGGTTTATTTAAAATAACTTGCCCTTACCATAAAGTCTGTATGGATATGCGGCATCTACTGGGAAAACATTATAGCCTGGTGTCTCTGAGTCAGCTTCCCTGATTCCACATTCTAGATTTACCACTTACTAGCTAGCCCTGTGATTTTTGAACAAGTTCCTTAATTTCTCTCAATCACCTTGTCTGTAAATTGAAGAGTAGAAGTCACCTTATGTATAAATCAAAGGAGAGTTATCTCATAGGATTGTTGTGAGGATTCACTCCATTCATTAGCTATATGGGAACTTTGTCTCAACTTGGGCTAGTGCTGGAGATAAGGTAGTGAATGAAATCAGCAAGTTCTCTGGCTCTATGTAGTTAATTTCCACTGGGGAGATACAGACAATAAACCGATCGATATAGATGATAGTAAGTGATATGAGGGAAATGATAGTAACTTGGATGGAGACCATCTTAGATAGGGTGGCCAAAGAAGGCTTCTCTGAGCAGATGACACGTAAGCTGGGACCTGAGGATCAGAAAGAGACAGCCCTGGGAAAGATATTTCAGGCAAAGTGAGTAGTAGTTGTAAAGGCCTAGAGTTAAGAGAAAGTCTGGTGTTCCTAGAACAGAAACAGTCGAGTGTACCTCCAGAGTCATGAGTGAGGAGTAAAATGGCAGATATTAAAGTGGGAGAAGTGGGCAGGAACCAGAGCACTGAGTTTGTTAAAAGAATTAACTATATACAAAGCATGTTAGAGAGCCCGTGGCATAGTAAATGTTAAGCAGGTGTGGATATTATCATTTTTTTTTTTTGAGACAGAGTCTTGCTCTGTCACCCAGGCTAGAGTGCAGTGGTATGATCTCCACTGACTGCAACCTCCACCTCCCTGGTTCAAGCGATTTTGCTGCCTCAGCCTCCTGAGTAGCTGGGATTACTGGCATTCACCACCATGCCTGGCTAATCTTTGTATTTTTAGTAGAGACGGGGTTTCACCATTTGGGCCAGGCTGGTCTCGAACTCCTGACCTCATGATCCACTTACCTGGTCTTCCCAAAGTGCTGGGATTACAGGCATGAGCCGTGGTGCCCAGCCTATGATGAGTTTTAATGAACTTTGTCATAACCAAGTATTTATCATTTTCTGTTGAGAACACTGAAAGTTGAGGGCATGTAGTGCTAGCCCTTGGCAGGATTCCTTCAGAGGTGGTGGCATGTTCTTCCATCTGGAGGCGTGTACTGTTTGGTGATCTCTTGTGATGTTAGCAGCTTTTATGGTTTGATGCCTAATCCATTAATTCATTAAGGGTTGCAAAATAGAGATATTCTAATGCTATCATTTTTTCCTCTATTAGCTGAAGTACTTACAAAAAAACTTCATCTCTTCTTGCTTCTGCTAATGGTCACCATTCTTTTTCAGTATCATAATAAGCTTATTAAACAAATTTGATGTGTTTTATGGTGCCAGTTATGGTGGAAGATGTCATTAAAAACAACTATTACATCTTCCTATAAAACATCGTTTGTTACTATACTGCATGGATTGTTTTTTTTTTTTTTTTTTTTTGGAGAGGGGTTTTCACTCTTGTTACCCAGGCTGGAGTGCAATGGCGCGATCTCGGCTCACCGCAACCTCCGCCTCCTGGGTTCAAGCAATTCTCCTGCCTCAGCCTCCTGAGTAGCTGGGATTACAGGCATGCACCACCATGCCCAGCTAATGTTTTGTAGTTTTAGTAGAGACGGGGTTTCACCATGTTGACCAGGATGGTCTCGATCTCTTGACCTCGTGATCCACCCGCCTCGGCCTCCCAAAGTGCTGGGATTACAGGCTTGAGCCACCGCGCCCGGCCACTGCATGGATTTTTTATTTGATCCTGTAGAGCCCTGTTCTTATCTCGTTTTCTGTTGCATTACTGGCTGATACAGATGTGATATGCAAAAGCATTTGCCTCTGTGTTAAAATGTAAACATGGCAGCTATTGTTTCCTCTATTCACAGTTGGAACTTTCTGCCCTGCAGTCCATGATGGCTGTGCAAGAAGAAGAGCTGCAGGTGCAAGAGGAAGAGCCGCGGGTGTGGGAGGAAGAGCCGCGGGTGGGGGAGGAAGGGCCACGGGTGCGGGGGGAAGGGCCGTGGGTGCAGGCTGCTGATACGAAGCCTCTGACCAGGAAAATACAGATTAAAGAAGACCTCATGAAGGTCCTTCCAAACTTTTTACACACCATTGGAAATGTTCACATCTCAGATTACCTGTAGGGCCTCTTCAGACAGTATTTGCACACATTGAATCCCTTGCCCAGTGCTTATCAATATCTCACTTGAAAGTATAGGCAGACTGTTTTAAGAACATTTGTTTGTGCTTGTGAACTGCATAATCTTTGATTACTATTTTCATGTTTACACTTAACTTTTTGACTTCTAGGACCTACAAATACAACTGATTATCCTGAAGACATACCAGCTGTGGAACGCCTGACCCAAGAAGTGTTACTTCTTTGGGAAAAAGTTGCTTCAGTAGAATCCCAGGGTCAAGAAATA
>NW_022445857.1:2224-2640 GCF_009761245.1 Sapajus apella | reverse complement strand
TCCTCTTCAACTACCGATATTGCAGTCTGTGTCTAAAAATTACAGAAGAGAGAAGTATTCATATAAGGGAGACACAGTGAAAGCATTCACAGGCACGTTTGGGACTCTAAAAAAGGACTATACCCGACAGACATCCATCATCTGCTTAATTTGATTTTTCATCTTCTCATTCCGGTCACCTAAAAAACAAAAGACTTTCATTGCTTTTTCTTCCCTTGTGTTTTAAATCTGTATTTTCTTGATTTATGCAAAACTAAACAATTATCAGGTTCAAACATTTAAAGAACAAACAAAAATAGAACAGGATTAGACTGACTTTTAAGAGAACTGTAAACATAGATCCAAAAAGTGAATTCCCATTTGCACAATAAACATGTTATACATGCCATTCTTGAGCAAGAAGAAACATGTGAGAT
>NW_022445857.1:0-2214 GCF_009761245.1 Sapajus apella | reverse complement strand
GGACATGTACTTTTCTTTACCTGCTCTTTTTTCTTCTTAAGCCTAGCATTTTCTTCTTGAACCCGATGGCATTCAGACTTCACTTTCTCTTCACTAAGTTTAGCTTCATTAAGAGCAATCTGAACCTAATGCAAAACACTCCTATTAGTGAATTAATTCCAAAGAAAACCAAAAAAAGTTACTTTCCCAACCCAACATCACGTAGTTTTCATTTTTTGCACATTTTAGCACATGCCAACTTTTTGCTCCTCAATAAAACTATGATACAGTTTTAATATCCTGGAGGAATTATAGTCAGCTTTACCTCTGAAAATTCTGAAGCATTCATGGAAATAACATCTTTTAACTTCTCTATACATTTCATGTTTTCTGATATCTGCCATGTAAAAACAGAATACAAAATGCATATTAGGATTTCAGTAGAAACACTGGGATATATACTAAAAAGAGGAAACATCAACGAAGTAAATCTCAGAGCCATCCTGTGTTTCAGGTAAAAGCAGGTTTTTCAGTTTTGCCCTAGGGAAAAATCAAGAACTTAAAGAGGTAAAGGAAAATAATCAAAGGCGTAAATATTTCATGGCATACACAACCTTCCTTGTTAGAATAAAATGTGATACATGGCAAGACTAAAAGATGAAAGAAAAGAAACTGAAAAAACTTTCAAGTTAACAAGTTCAAATCAATGTAGGTTTTTTTTTTTTCCCCCTTGGGGCAAGAGAGAGAAAAAAATCCCCAAGGTACTTTAAAAATTCTCTTGCCTAAATTAAAAATGGGAGAATTGGAGTGAGAATAGACAGATCATGCATATACAAGAATTCCAAATAATTTATGAAGATTCTAGCTCCTCAAGGGAATGGATCATAATCCTTCACTTTTTAACTGTGAGCTGTGTTACTAACTTCCTTCCAAAGAGTACAATAATGCAAAAGGTTAAAAAAAAAGTAATTTTACAGTGAAGAAACCTGGCAATACTAAGCTCAGTCAGGTCATCAAGATTAATAGGATGTGGGATTTATGGGAACCCTCCTTACTATCTTTGCAATTTTTATGTCATTCTGAAACTATTCTATTAATAAAGTAAAATGCTTACAGTGAAAAAAGAACTTTGCAAAACAAAACAAAACACAGGGACTGTTCAACTGGGTTGTGGTTTCTTAGTTGCTCCACATGTTTTGGGGGACAGAGCCAAGCAATACAACAATTACCTAGGGTTGAGAACCAAAATACTTCCTAGGCCCATAAGAGTAACTTCTTGCATAAGTACTTAAAATCCCACAAAAACGGACAGAAGTAGGTTCAACTTCCCTGACTCGCACTCTTACTTCACAGAACACTATGGAAAATGAAAAGTTCAAATCCATCTACAGAGTTCAAAAACCAAATTATTAGTAACAGTTAGCAGCAAAACTCTTACCAAATCCTGATTCTTGACATTCTGTTCTCTCTCAGATTCTAACATAACACGAAGATTTTTAGCTGTGTCACCCAGAATTTCCTTATTTTTTTCAAGTGTCTTGATTTTATCCTACAAAAAAGATATTAAGATTAGTTACATTCATTAATTTTTACTTTTGTTTTAAAATGTAATCCCCAAAAGAAGTTTTCACCTTAAATTTAATGGCTTTATCAGAGAGAACCATATTTTGTTTCCTAGTTTCTTGAATATGTTTCTTTGATTCCTCAATCTGCAAAAAATAAAGCATTCAGAATCCAGAAATACAAAGTATTGTGCTATTGGAACTTACTTTGAAGTGATTGACCTCTTATAGAAGAAAACAGTACTTTACACACATGATTGCTTAAGCTCTGGATTGTTTATAGGAATTAATGGAATAATAAATATTATTTTAAAACACCATAGTAACTGAACTATAAGACAGGTGAAAATAATTCAAGCTGGGACCATGGGAAAAAAAGACAAAAGAATAATTAAACCTTCTGTTCATAATTTGACAATTTCTGTACAAGTTCTGTATTTTCTTTCATAATAATCTTCAACTTCTCAGAAATCTGCTGTTCAGTGACTGAAAAAAGAAAATATGTAAGGTTATTATAATCACTAAATGAAACAGAATTACCCAATGTATCAGCAGAAAGACATGTTATCTGGCACTATGAGGAAAAAGAACTTAACATAACTATTATGGTTTTGAAATGTGATATGGTTTGGATTGTGTCCCCACCAAATCTCAAGTCAAATTATAGTCCCCA
>NW_022445856.1:0-2641 GCF_009761245.1 Sapajus apella | reverse complement strand
GCTTCAGCCACCCAGACATCCACTAGGATCGTCTCTTCATCCCTTGCATCTATAGTTGATGTTTCTTCTTCTCTGACCATGTCAGGTAAAGAGAGAAACTTTCTTGACAGTTTTTCATTTTACTTCTTCCCCATAACTTTAGATTTCTTTACCCCTACAGTCCCAAACAGCTTGGAATAACAGGGAAAGTATTGAAGGAGAAATCTAGAGACCTCATTTCAGTTTTGGCTTTGACGTTTATTAGGTGTGTGACTTTAGATATTTCTTTTATTCTCTCACAAAATCTGTTTCCTCATCTGTTACATTAGGATAATAGATTGGTTACTCCCTCTTGCCCTTTTCTTTTCTAATGCTGAGTCTTAAAGGGCACACGTACAGAAAATGAAATCAGACACATTTGAGGCTGTTCGTTTTGACAGAATTAGAGAGAAAACATAAGTGGCATAGAAAACTGGCAACATAATCTGAGGTGTTTCATGTGTAATAGTCTCCGTCCACTAATATTCCAACTAATATTTTAAATTTAGTGATGTTTTAAATATTCAGCCAGGCACACTGGCTCACACCTATAATCTCAGCACTTTGGGAGGCCATCTCCCTCACTAATATTTTAACTTTACTATTTTATATTTAGTTATGTGTAGTGATGTTTTTAATATTCAGCTGGGCATGGTAGCTCCCACCTGTAATCTCAGTGCTTTGGGAGGCCGAGATGGGAGAATCGCTTGAGCCTAGGAGTTCCAGACCAGTCTGGGCAACATGGAGAGTCCCAATCTCTACAATTTACTTAATAAAATCATCCAGGTATGGGGACATGCCAGGTACTCAGGAGGCTGAGGTGGGAGGATCAGTTCACTATTTGAGCCCAGGAGGTTGACGCTACAGTGAGCCATGTTCACAACACTGGACTTCAGACTGGCTGACAAGGTGAGACCCTGTCTGAAACAAACAAAAGTAATATTCACATTTTGGAGATTTCTATCTAAACTAGATGGAAAGAGAAAATGAAGAGTACTGGGTTATAAGGAGGCAGATATTCTAGGGTAAGGAATTTGGGATTTTAAATGAAGCAGAAAGACAGAGTCCCCTACACTTCCCTTTGGATACACTTTGGAGAATGACAAAATGATTTCAAGGGAAAAATATATATATTTTAAATTTTAGAAGAAAAGCAGAAATAAAACAGAGTAAAATCTACTCAGAATAGGGCAAAATGAAGTTGGCTTTTATCGGAAGTCACATTCAGTTGTTTTTTTCTGTTGCCCTTTTTTAACATAGATGACAATTGACAGTTTTTAATATAAGCATTTTAGAAATGTGTTTTAGAAATGATGCTTCCACGCCAAGCATGGTGGCTGACGTCGTAATCCCAGTAATTTGGGAGGCCGAGGTGGGCAGATCACTTGACGTCAGGAGTTCGAGACCATCCAGGCAAACATGATGAAACTCTGTCGCTATTAAAAATTAGCCAGGTGCAGTGGTGCATGCCTATAATCCCAGATACTAAGGAGGCTGAAGCATGAGAATTGCTTGAGCCCAGGAGGCAAAGCCTGCAGCGAGCCAAGGTGAAGCCACTGCACTCTAGCCTTGGTGACAGAGTGAGACTCTGCCTCAAAAAAACAAACAAGATAAAACAAACAAACAAAGAAAAGACCAAAAAAAAATTTCTTTGTAAAACTATCAGGTAGTATTTTGACTTGTTATAAAAAACCAGGCTTAAAGAGGGCAAAGAATGACCCTTCAGATTTACCAACGGCCTGGGTTAAATGTAAATGCTAGCAAATGTCACATGACCTGTATAAGCAAATGTTACAGTAATGATTATAAAAGTAATAGCTGTACTATATTCTCATAGACCAAAATTGTCATATTAAAAGTTCTATTTCTCCTGGTTTCTGGTCTATGCTCAGAGAAAAGAATCCTGGCAAGGAAGTCATGGTAATGATATTAACATAATGGTAAAACTTAAACAGGTCAATGTGACCTCTCTCAGCCTCAGTTATTCATAAAATGAGGTCCTTCTCTAAGGATCTCCCAGTAGGACCTCCCAGTTCTAAAATGCTCCAATTCTAGGTAACAGTTATGAGTCAATACTCGCCAAGATTCAAGGGAAAGATAGGGAAGGGAGAAGTTTGCTTCTAGCCTAGGAAATAATTTACAAACCCAAACCACTTGGGTCTTCTGCACATCTGTGTCCATATTGGACACAAAGGCAGTTCATCAGAAGAGGACCAAGCTGCTTCAGTACTCATGGCCATCATAAATTGTTTGGCTTTTGGTATCTCAGTGAGTATCAGTATTAGAGGCTTCCTGATTACAACCACATTAAGACGATGCTGTTCTTCAAATAAGGTGAAATTTTTTCAATCTCATCAGTTTGTTCATCTCTCTCTTCTTTCCTACAGAAGATTTCCAAAATACTTCTTTGCTTGGAACTGCAAATTCTCTGCAGCTCTCACTTCCTGTGGTGAGCAATGCGGCTTCCTTAACAGGAAGCATCTCCAACTTCTCCAGAGCCTCTGCTCCAGCTGTTAGCTCAGCATGGCTACTGCCATCAGCCTCTGGCACCTCTTTCCAGCCACTCACGGGCAGTGCCTACCTTTACCAACATTCCAGCACATCTATGTTGTCTGGGGTTAGT
>NW_022445855.1:0-2641 GCF_009761245.1 Sapajus apella | reverse complement strand
ATTAGGTTCTGAAACAAGATTCCAGAGTATAATACTATACAAGGGGCATAATGGCTGCCCACCTGCTTCCCCAAGGAGAAACTGACAAGCAACTGTGGACCTGGGGCAGTATAGCGGGTGGGTATGTGTAGGGAAGCAGAAGTGCTAATGGTAAGTCTGACATCAGCAGGCAGAGTCTGTTCCCCTAGCAAAATTCACTAGGAGAACATCCGTTCCTGAGCTGGGACCTTGGCAGAAATGGGCAATTAGATAATTACTCATGGCGATGGCTGTGGGAGGGTGGGAGTTGAGTCAGAGCTTTGAGGAAGCCATTCTAAGGATAGTAGTTCCTGTTGTGTCCTTGGCAGTTTGGAGACAGTGGTCACTCTCCACCGTTCCCCAACTCTGTTTGTTTGGAACCTCAAGAAGATTCTTCTAAACTTGTGCTTCACATTTGCCTGTGCATGCAAATCACCCAGGGATCTTGTTTAAAACATATATTCTGATTCAATAGGTCTGGGATGAGGTCTGAGAGTCTCCATTTCCAGGATGTTTCCAGGTGAACCCCTTGCTCCTTGGTTCTAGGAATCTACTTCAAATAGCAAGGTCAAAGACCCGTCTCCAGCATCATCATTAACCAAGAAACTTTTTAGAAAGGCAAATTCTCAGGCCCCACCTCAACATCAGAAACTTACTTAGAAAAGCCCTCTAGGGGATGTTGATGTGTACAAAATTTTGAGGACCACCTGGTAGACTATGCATGATCTATTCTCACTAGAAGGACGGATAAAGTTTTAGAAAAATATTATTCCATTAGCATAGAACTTCATGTTGGAAAGACCTGCCCAAAAGGTTACCCAAGCCTTCCTCCAGGTCCACTATGGAAAAACCCTTTGCTCAGGAGCTGGCTGGTAGAAGGTTCTGGGGTCCACACCCTTGTCAGAGCCCTCCACAGAATGAGCAGTTAGATCACCCAGTCTGATGGAGCTTTCCTGCAATACCAGACCCTGGCCTCCATGAAAGGAAGCCTTATGGTAGGCATTTTGTGGAAGAGAGAAAAGAAAGGTTAAGAAAAGGAACCCAAAGGTTTCTTTGGGTTAATAGAAAGTGGATGTTAGAGAAAGGGAATTCTCCAGCCTTGCACCACTAACATGATGCGGTATACACAAACAGACGTGATTCATGCTTGTGGACAAAACTGACCTCTGTACTGGGGTGAGTGGCAAACCAAAGTTGCCAGGCCTGAGTGCCCAGAGGAGAAGAGAAAAAAACAAAGGAAGCTTTTTCACTAAATTCACCAGCTACCTTCTGATCCAGTTAATTATATATGTAGTTGATATCCATATAACTATAATATGTTATATATAAGTATATATACCAAATTTGATACTTATATTAAATATATTTGAAATTTAAATAGCATATATGTATATAACCTTGTTTGCTATGTGTATCAAATAGTATAATTGAAACCTATTTGAGCTATAACAATAGTTAAAATAGTTTAGTTTTTACTTCTCTTTCTTTTTGAATTTCTCATGCATACCCTTTATACCTATATTTCTCTTAAACAATCCACTTTCCAGATAAGATCTCTGTTTCACTGTGTATACTTTTATTTTCTTGGTCCCTATTTCCCTATCCTTCAGCTTTATTATTTTTAACAGAAAAATCAAATATCCTAATCTTTGTCTTATCTTTCAGCACATGAAATGTAAACTTTTGCACAAGTGTGGAATGTTATGTGACTTTCATTGGGGAGGGTATTTAGTCATATTTTGAAAGACAAGGATAAATATGCTATTAGATAAAACAATCCAGGAATTTGAGATGATATGCAAAGAATGTGTGCTTGAGATAAATACAATATTGTCAAAATTATACAATTAGGTCCATAAATTAATGACTCCTCAGGATCATGGGATTTTTTTTTTAAATGACATCTGTAATTGCTATTAGAGAGCAATAACTCACAATAAGCTTTAAATAAATGAATTTGGTTTTTTTTCTTTGTCTTCAGTCACCTCCAGAGCCTAGGACAGTATCATTTTCTTCCTAATTCCATTATTACTTCTATTATTCCTCTCTAAAATATTATTTATTTTTTATACAGGATGGTCTTTCTTTTTTTTTTTTTTCCTTTTATTTATGTTCAAGGGTACATTGAAGGTTTGATAAATAGGTAAACTTGTGTCATAGAGCTTTGATGTCCAGACTATTTCGTCACCCAGGAAAAATCTCAGTACCCAATAATTATCTTCTCTGCTCTTTTCCCCCTTTCCACCCTCCACACTGAAGTGGAATCCCAATGTCTGTTATTTTCTTCTTTGTGCTCATGAGTTCTCATCAATAAGCTCACCCTTATGAGTGAGGACATGTGGTGTTTGCTTTTCTCTTCCTGCTTTAGCTTGCCAAAGATAATGGCCTCCAGCTCCATCTATTATTCTGTAAAATACTTGTGATCTCATTATTTTTCTACAGTTCATAGTATTCCATGTGTATATGTGCCACATTTTCTTCATCAATCTGTCATTGATGGCCATTTAGGTTGACTCCATATCATTGCTATTGTAATAGTGCTGAAATGAACATACAAGTGCATGTGTCTTTATGGTAAAATGATTTATATTCCTATGGGCATATACCCAGTAATGGGGCTGCT
>NW_022445854.1:0-2641 GCF_009761245.1 Sapajus apella | reverse complement strand
GACCTGGACCAAGCAAACCTAATAGACATTTACAGAACTCTCCACCCAAAAGCCACAGAATATACATTCTCCTCAGCACCACATCACACCTACTCTAAAATTGACCACATAATTGGGAGTAAATAACTCCTCAGGAAATGCAAAAAATGGAAATCGTATCAAACAGTCTCTCAGACCACAGTGCAATCGAGTTAGAACTCAGAATTCAAACACTAACCCAGAACCGCACAGCTTCATGGAAACTGAACAATTTGCTCTTGAATGTTGACTGGATAAACAATGAAATGAAGACAGAAATAAAGATGTTGTTCGAAAGCAACGAGAATGAAGACACAACATACCAGAATCTCTGGGACACATTTAAAGCTGTCTCTAGAGGAAAATATATAGCAATAAGTGCCCACATGAGAAGCAAGGAGTTATAAAAAATTGACACCCTATTGTCAAGACAGAAAGAGCTAGAAGAGCAAGATAAAAAAAAACTCAAAGTCTAGAGGAAGACAAGAAATAGCTGAGATCAGAGCAGAACTGAAGGAGATAGAGACACAAAAAGCCCTTCAAAAATTCAATAAATCACAAGTATCAACAGCCGAATGGACCAAGCAGAAGAAAGGATATCAGAGGTCGAAGATGAACTCAATGAAATAAAACGGGAAGGCAAGACTGGAGAAAAAAGGGTAAAAAGGAATGAACAAAGTCTCCAAGAAATGTGGGACTATGTGAAAAGACCTAATCTACGTTTGATAGGCGTACCCGAATGCGACGAAGAGAATGACTCCAGGATGGAAAATACTCTTCAGGATATTATCCAGGAAAACTTCCCCAACCTAGCAAGGCAGGCAAACATTCAAGTCCAGGAAATACAGAGAACACCACAAAGATATTCGTCAAGAACAGCAACCCCAAGACACATAATCGTCAGATTCACCAGGGTGGAAATGAAGGAGAAAATTCTAAGGGCAGCCAGAGAGAAAGGTCGGGTGACCCATAAAGGGAAGCCCATCAGACTCACAGCAGATCTCTCAGCAGAAACCCTACAAGCCAGAAGAGAATGGGGGCCAATATTCAACATCCTTAAAGAAAAGAATTTTCAACCCAGAATCTCCTATCCAGCCAAACTAAGCTTCATAAATGAAGGAAAAATAAAATCCTTTGGGAACATGCAAGTACTCAGAGATTTCGTCACCACCAGGCCAGCTCTACAAGAGCTCCTGAAAGAGGCTCTACACATATAAAGGAACAACAAGTACCAGCTCAATTAAAGGGCAAAACAGTCAGCTAGCACCAAAATGGCAGTAGCAAATTCACACATAACAATATTAACCCTAAATATAAATGGACTAAATGCCCCAATCAAAAGACACAGACTGGCATATTGGATAAAAAGACAAAACCCATCAGTGTGCTGTATCCAGGAACCCATCTCACATGCAAGGATACACAAAGGCTCAAAATAAAGGGATGGAGGAAGATTTACCAAGCAAATGGAGAGCAAAAAAAAGCAGGAGTTGCAATTCTCATCTCTGATAAATTAGACTTTAAAGCAACAAAGATCATAAGAGACAAAGAGGGACATTACATAATGGTAAAGGATCAATGCAACAAGAAGAGCTAACGATCCTAAATATATATGCACCCAATACAGGAGCACCCAGATACATAAGGCAAGTTCTTAATGACTTACAAAGAGACATAGACTCCCACACAATAATAGTGGGAGACTTTAACACCCCATTGTCAACATTAGACAGATCAACCAGACAGAAAATTAACAAGGATATCCAGGGCTTGAACTCAGACCTGGACCAAGCAAACCTAATAGACATTTACAGAACTCTCCACCCCAAAGCCACAGAATATACATTCTTCTCAGCACCACATCACACCTACTCTAAAATTGACCACATAATTGGGAGTAAATCACTCCTCAGCAAATGCAAAAGAATGGAAATCGTAACAAACAGTTTCTCAGACGACAGTGCAATCAAGTTAGAACTCAGAATTCAAAAACTAACTCAGAACCGCACAGCTTCATGGAAACTGGACAACTTGCTCTTGAATGTTGACTGGATAAACAGTGAAATGAAGGCAGAAATAAAGACGTTCTTCGAAACCAACGAGAATGAAGACACAACATACCAGAATCTCTGGGACACATTTAAAGCAGTCTCTAGAGGAAAATATATAGCAATAAGTGCCCACATGAGAAGCAAGGAGAGATCAAAAATTGACACCCTATCGTCAAAACTGAAAGAGTTAGAGGAGGAAGATCAAAAAAACTCAAAGTCTAGCAGAAGACAAGAAATAGCTAAGATCAGAGCAGAACTGAAGGAGACAGAGACACAAAAAACCCTTCAAAAAATCAATAAATCCAGGAGCTGGTTTTTTGAAAAGATCAACAAAATAGACAGACCACTAGCCAGATTAATAAAAAAGAAAAGAGAGAATAACCAAATTGACGCAATAACAAACGATAAAGGGGATGTCACCACAGATTCCACAGAAATTCAAACCATCATCAGAGATTATTACAAACAACTCTATGCACACAAACTAATAAACCTGGAAGAAATGCATAAATTCCTGGACACTTTCCTCCTGCCAAGCCTAAACCAGGAAGAAGCCGAAACCCTGAACAGAC
>NW_022445853.1:0-2643 GCF_009761245.1 Sapajus apella | reverse complement strand
CAGCCTCCTCTTCTGTGAGCAGGAAGCCGAATTGCTCTCCAGTCTGGGATTGGAGGTGGGCGGTGGGGAGATCTTCAGGCTCAGATGAAGAGGGTTATTACAGGAATGATAATAAATACCCCAAGGGTCTCAAAGCCAAGGTTGGTTTAGACTTAGCCACTTGTGTGCTGAAACCTCTATGTGTTCCCTGAACCAGGATCATTCTTAGAGCCTTTCAGCTGGTCTCAAACAACCTTGTAACTTACAGTCACTGCAGAAACGGTTTTTCATACATTGTTAAGCAATGCCTATAGAAAAGTATTCATTTTAGAAAGGCCAAGAACTCTATCATTTAGCTGTTTATATTCTAATTTGTTATCAAAACCAAATTTCATAATTGGAACTGTCTGTATCTCTACAACACTAATCAAGAAAAGAGATCTCTAATGAGCATGAAGCCATTCCTACAGGTAACCCTGTGGTTGGTGTCAATAAGCTGTCAAAAGCGGAACAACTGCCATGGTTTTTCCCTTTAGTTTTCTTGGAGCAAAACCAAGCTGTTATCCATTTGCTGTTGGCGCTGGCAAGATAGTTGGTATTCTTTGCTTGCAAGCATGGCCCCGCCTGGGTTCATCAAAACAGGTTACCTGGAGAATCGTCACATCAGTGATGCTTCTTCAGTCCTGAGGCCTGATGTTAGAAGAGTTCACAGTTGTAACATAACTTGAGAAATGCTGTGTGTTCAAAGCAGAGGAAACCAAATATAACAGACATAAACAGGAGCAACATCTGGATGGGTCTGTTTTGTGTTGTATAAAGTGTTTCGTAATATGACTGTGTACAGTGTCCTTGTGTGCTTTTCCAATAGCTGTTCCACTTTTATGTTTGCCTCTGATGTTATTATAAATCCTCTATCATCTATCCTAAGAGAGAGGAAGAAAAACACTGCCATTTCCAATTTTGATCTTATTCCCAATCTTAAATTATCCGTTGCCTTAAACCTGGCCTTCACTCAATAATGTCTGAACTACAAAGTTGACATGTTGGGAAATAATCAGAGTCTAGCTTCAAAAAACAAATGACTCCCTCCAAATCTATATGTTTGTATAGCCATTTAAAGACACGTTTTAAATGTATTTTATTGCAAATTGGCTTTTGGAAAAAGTCTTATGTCCATTTTCCTTCATTGTCTCTGCTATTTAAATATATTTATTGTCCATTTCATCTTACATGAAAAACTGTTTATGTGGCCACAGAAAGAAAAGTACTGCTTTACAATTTCTAGATCAAGCATGACTTAAGCATGCATTTTAAGCATGAATGGAATTACTGACCTATTCTCATAGTTTGCTTAATTCTTGCCACATGAGATGTCGACTTTTGATTTTGTTTATAGAAACATATACAGAAGTGTATTTTTTCTTTGTTTTGAAACTTTCTTAATGTTAGACGCAGTCAACATTATTTACTTTCAGAAAATATTGCCTTGTGATGTAATTGAATCTGTAGTAGGGTGTGATAGGTATCCTTTTCCATTAATCTATCCAGACACTGTACAGGGAGAACAACTTGGCTGCCAATGAAATTGACAGTGTTTACTGCTGCATAGTAGCAGTTACAGCCACTTGAAGGTAGAGACGTTTAATGGTTAGTTCAAGTTAATTGGCATCTTGGGAGTTCCTGGGTACTCTGGTTCCCTATTACCTCTTCATGTAGCAGTGCTTAAGCTAGTCATCATCTGGGCTTGCACTTACCAATTTGCAAAATGAAGCTTTTTATGAATATGAAACAGAAAAGATTGAGGAACTGGAAAGTTAGAGAGGGAATCAAGAGTTTCCCTTGGATAAGAAAAGCCATGTGTGGTAGTTGACACATTGCTTTTTGTTTCTCAATATTATGCACACAGAAAAATAGAGAAGGTTTTCCTTTCCTCTGTCTACTTGCAGAAGATATGATGTATAGCAGTAAAGCTGTAAGGATTTGAGATACTTTGAGCAAATAAAAGAAATTCCAGAGTACTGGAAAAACTTGGTTGTTATTTATATTGGGATTCTTTTATTTCCTGATAAATCAATATGGACTGTGAACATTGAATCTTGATAATCTGGCTATTTTTTCTCTCTCTTTTTACACAGCGTTAATGTACGGGGGTGAAGCTCTAGATTTCACAGGCCCGAATTGTCGTTTTGTGAATTTTAAAAAAGGTGACCCTGCATATGTCTACTATAAACTGGCAAGAGGATCGCCTGAAGTTTGGGTGGGAAGTGTAAGTAAAATTTTGACATACTTTATTTACTTAATTTTTATTGGCTTGTTTAGCACTGTATATGTAAATGACTGTGTTTTTTGGGACCTTTGATGGACTTAACCAGTTCTCTCTGCCAGGCTGAAAAAAGATGGCCCTGTGTCCCCAGTGGCCTTAGGTCTGCACATAGTAGGGGCTTAGCAGAGCCTTCTGAAATAGAACTGATTCTAGCAAGTTCCCCTCAGTGCCAACCTCTAGGATGCTGCATACATATTAGAAGTTGAAATGGTAAGAGCCAAAAAATTCTTTACTTCATTGCTTTGAAAAGGAAGGATTCATGGGAATTAGACTTACTCCTGTAAACTATGTGTTAAAGAGCGTTTAACATTTAAACTTTAAACACGCAAGTTTAAAGTTGA
>NW_022445852.1:0-2644 GCF_009761245.1 Sapajus apella | reverse complement strand
CCTCCCACCAAAAAAGTAAAAAGTTAAACAGAATTATAACAAAATTTATTGACTCATAGAATTGGAAATCCCAGGAGTCTCGTGAGCTTCAGGCACAGCCGGAATGATGGCCACAGGGTAAGTACTCACTGATCTGCACCTGGAGATCCTGATAGCCTCCATGTTGTCTTCTCAGGAGGAGACTCTCAGGCAATAGTGCCCCTGTAGCTCCTCAACTTCAAAGCCACAGAGTACAGAAAACCACATCTTCTTGGTAGGTCTAGAAAAATGTCACTCAGGGAGGATCTGCAGCCTGGATCGGTCCTGGTCGAGGTTCTCCCAGCAAAAAAATTAGCTGGGTATGGTGGCATGTACCTGTGGTCCCAACTACTCAAGAGGCTGAGGCAGGAGGATCCCTTGAGCACAAGAGGTCAAGGCTGCAGTGAGCCATGATTCTACCACTGCACTCCAGCCTGGGCAACAGAGAAAGACCACCTCTTGGGCTGGGCATGGTGGCTCATGCCTGTGATCCCAGAACTTTGGGAGGCCGAGGCGGGTGGATCACGAGGTCAGGAGGTCAAGACCATCCTGGTCAACATGGTGAAACCCCGTCTCTACTAAAAATACAAAAAATCAGCTGGGCATGGTGGCACGTGCCTGTAATCCCAGCTACTCAGGAGGCTGAGGCAGGAGAATTGCCTGAACCCAGAAGGCGGAGGCTGCGGTGAGCCGAGATCGCGCCATTGCACTCCAGCCTGGGTAACGAGAGCGAAACTCCGTCTCAAAAAAAAAAAAAGAATACAAAGGATTTAAAATATCAGAGGGCATTACAGGTTGCAAGCCTAAGTATTGTTAATAAAAATTGTTCTGTTGTGTGCATGTGTGTACTGGGTTATCCTGTAAAATGTATTTGTTATTGTGAGATATAGTTGAATAAGTTGAAAAACCTCCACTGTAGAGCAATCCATGGCAGACGCTGTGGGATGACCACCCAATACCACTCCCTGCCTTTCTCCTTGCCAAGAGAATTATGATTTTGTTCAGGAATGGAAGCAGCCCTGTGTTTTGTTTTGTTGTTGTTGTTGTTGTTGTTGTTTTTATAAAGACGGGGTTTCACCATGTTGGTCAGGCTGGTCTTGAACTCCTGACCTCAGGTGATCCGCCACCTTGGCCTCCAAAGTGCTTAGATTACAGGCGTGAGCCCGGCCGCAGCCCTGTGTTTATAGGGAGGTTGCATTATGTGGAATTATGGGTGGGGGCTAAGCCTCTTTATAGCCCAGGGAATGAGTTTTGTTGTTGTTGTTTTGAGACACGGTCTTGCTCTGTCGCCCAGGCTGGAGTTCAGTGGTGTGATCATAACTCACTGCAGCCTCCATCTCCTGGACTCAAATGATCCTCCCACCTCAGCCTCCCAAGCAGCTAGGACTACAGGTGCACACCACCACATCCAGGTAATTTTATTTTTCTTTTTATTTGTTTTTTATTATTTTGGTATGGAGTCTTGCTCTGTTGCCCAGGCTGGAGTGCAGTGGCACAATCTTGGCTCACTGCAACCTCTGCCTCCAGGTTCAAGCAATTCTCCTGTGTCAGCCACCCACGTAGCTGGAATTACAGGTGTGTGCCACCACACCCAGATAATTTTGGTATTTTTAGTAGAGACCAGGTTTCACCATGTTGGCCAGGCTGGTCTCAAACTCCTGACCTCAAGTGATCTGCCACCTTGGCCTCCCAAAGTGCTGGTATTACAGGTGTGGACCACCATATTTGGCCTATTTTTATTTTTTAGAGACAGAGTCTCAATATGTTGCCCAGGCTGATCTGAAACTTCTGGGCTCAAGGGATCCTCAGAGAGTGAGTTTTGATTAATCCATCTCAGTGGTTCTCCAAGTGTGGTCCCAGAATGCATGAATCCTCAAGACCTTCCTGAGAGGTCCACAAAGCCTTTCTTTTTGCAAAAAGATATCTGCATGAGACCAGAATTTCTCCATGTATTTAAAGCAAAACAAAATAGCACAATGGATAGAATGCAGAAGCAGACATGAAAATCCAGCTTTCTCTGTTAAGCAGACATCAAAGAGATAATAGCAAAATGTAAAACAATGCCACTGTGCCACGTGGAGGCCAAGGCCAGATGATCGCTTGAGGCCAGGAGTTCAAGACCAGCCTGGGGAGCAAGAAAGACCTTGTCTCTACAAAAATTATGAGCTAATTAGCTGAATGTGATAGTGCACGCCTGTGCTTCCTGCTGCTTAGGTTGCTGAGACAGGAGGATCACTTCAGCCCAGGAGGTTGAGGCTGCAGTGAGCTATGATTGCACCACTGCACTCTGGCCCAGGCAACAGAGCAAGAGCCTATCTAAAACAAACAAACAAACAAAGCCCCACGCTTTTGGTGCATGCCTGCAATCCCAGCTCCTTGGAAGGCTGAGGCAAGAGAATCACTTGAACCTGGGAGGTGGAGGTTACGGTGAGCCGAGATTGCCCCACTGCACTCCGGCCTGAGCAACAAGAGTAAAACTCTGTCTCAAAACAAAAAAAAGAAAGCCACACTTTCCACTATTTTTTGTCTTGCAAAGTATAGCTATTTTTCATAAAAAATATTTGTGTTAATATGTAAAGGGTGTAATCCCAGCGACTCAGGAGGCTGAGGCAGGAGAATTGCCTGA
>NW_022445851.1:0-2645 GCF_009761245.1 Sapajus apella | reverse complement strand
GTAGAAATGCAGTTTCACCATGTTGCCAGGCTGGTCTCGAACTCTTGCCTCAAGTGATCCACCTGCCTCGGCCTCCTAAAGTGCTGGGATTACAAGCATAAGCCATGGCACCCAACCAACAATCTTTTTGTTACACACTGTTGATAATATTATGCACTGTTGATATAATACATATTATGTACCATTTATATAATATGTGCAGTATGTAACTTTATAAAGAAATAAAGTTTATGTTTTAGTTTTTAAAATTTAAAAAACTTTTGAACATGTAAAATGTCTGTTGGATATACATGTATATTCAAGAATATCGATTGGCCAAGCACTGTGGCTTATGCCTGTACTCCCAGCACTTTGGGAGGCTGAGGCAGGCAGATCACTAGAGGTCAGGAATTTGAAACCAGCCCTGCCACCAACAGGAAAAACCCAAAACTTATAAAAAATATATTTTTAGTAGCTTGGAAAAGCTGGGTGTTGGTGGCAGTCATCTGTAGTCCCAGCTACTCAGGAGGCTGAGGCAGGAGAATCGCTTGAACCTGGGAGGTGGAGGTTGCAGTGAGCTGAGATTGTGCCACTGCACTCTAGCCTGGGCAACAGAGCAAGACTTTGTCAAAAAAAAAAAAGGAATATCTAGCCTCTGTAACATTTTATGAAAATAAATATGACAATTCATTGGTTTTATAAACTATTTAGTCTCTTCAGAAGTAATGATTTATCTACCCAAGTGTTTCTCAACCTTAGTACTACTGAGATTTGGAGCCGGACAAGTCTTTTTTGTAAGGGGCTGTCTTGTACTACTTTAAGATTCCTGAGAAGCATTCATAGCCTGTACCCACTAGCTGCCAGTAGCACGCTCCCTGTCTACATGCCTTCTAGTTGTTATAACCAAAAAATGTGTCAAGACATTGCTATATATGGCCCCTGAAGGGCAAAATTGCCCCCGTTGAGAATCACTTATCTAAAGAACAAGGCTGTCCCTCTCAAGAGTTTATATGTTAGAAACTCAAAGCTGAAAAATTAGTTTAGTGCCTATTTGATAAGCTTTCACTCTATGAAGAGGGTATCACAATTAAAAAACTTGAAGTCTTCATAAACACTGTTCTACTCCAAAAGGAGACAATAACAAAAGAAACCCATTAATTTTTAAGTGAACTTGAATCGTTAGTATTACTAGGAAAAGCATAGAACATCAGTTACGTGCTACACATCTTTCAAAAACAGTGTTTTCCTTGGAATATTATGTAAGTAGCGTTAGGAATGCTTTCACATTTTTTTATAATCCATTCACAAGAAGAATGGGAAAAGTGTCATTTAAAGATGAATTTTTTATTTTTTTGTCTTCTTCACAGGAAACATTTCTTGATCGTCTTTGGCATCCTGAAATCTCTGGTTCAGCAGGGTTGTTATTTTCTTTGTTTATTAAACAAAGACTGAGTCTGGCTCAGTCTTTCCCTTGCCCGGCCCATCCCAGGCCTAGCCTGGTGCCTGCTGCAGGCCCCTGACCCCTGACCTGTCTCCACAGGAGCCTAGGAGGTGCTGCCGCTGGCCTGGTGGTTAGACCTGCAGAGGATCTCGCTGAACATGCCAGACTTCACTGACATCGTGCTGCAGGTGGATGACATCCAGCACGCCATCGCCATCAACTATGACCCGCTGGAGGGCTACATCTACTGGATGGATGACGAGGTGCAGGCCATCTGTAGGACGTACCTGGATGGGTCAGGGGCACAGATGCTGATCAACACCCGAGACCAATGACCCCGATGGCATTGTAGCTGACTGGGTGGCCTGAAACCTCTACTGGACCGACACTAGCACTGACCGCATTGAGGTGATGTGCCTCAACGGCACCTCATGCCAGATCCTGTCGTCAGAGGACCTGAATGAGCCCCACGCCATCACGCTGCACCCTGTGATGGGGTAAGATGGGTGGGGGGCTCTGGAGCCATGGCCAGGCTGAGCAGAGGCGAGAGGGAGATTGATCTGGGACATGGTCTTGCATTGAAACCAAGAGAGGGGCTTGTTAAAGCACTGGCGGCTGGGCCCCACACCCAGAGTGCTGATTCTAGAGCTCCAGGGTGGGGCTGAGGAATAGGTTTCTAACAGGCACCCAGGCACGGTCCCGTGCTGCTGCTGGGTCCACGGGTGGAAAGCTCTGGAGACCTGTAGTGAGCCCTTTCTTCCCCTGGCTTCAGTTTCCTCATCTATAGACTGGAATGGTCCACCTGGGTGATTTCCAGAATGACAATAGTGTCAGGAAGGGCAGCCTCTGTGACACTGACCACAGTACAGGCCAGGCCCTTTTTTTTTTTTTTTTTTTTTTTTTTTTGAGATAGAGTCTTACTCTGTCACCCAGGCTGGAGTGCGATGGTGTGATCTTGGCTCACTGCAATCTCTGCCTCCCCAGCTCAGGTGATTGTCCTGCCTCAGCCTCCTGAGTAGCCGGGATTTCAGGCACCTGCCACTGTGACTGGCTGATTTTTGTATATTTGGTAGAGATGGAGTTTCATCGCGTTGGCCAGACTAGTCTCAAACTTCTGACCTCAGGTGATCCACCTGCCTCAGCCTCCCCAAGTGCTGGGATTACAGGTATGAGCCACTGCATCTGGCCAGGCCAGGCCTCTTTTAACACTTTGCACACCATGGGT
>NW_022445850.1:0-2645 GCF_009761245.1 Sapajus apella | reverse complement strand
TCTAGCAGAAGACAAGAAATAGCTAAGATCAGAGCAGAACTGAAGGAGATAGAGACACAAAAAACCCTTCAAAAAATCAATAAATCCAAGAGCTGGTGCTTTGAAAAGATCAACAAAATAGACAGACAACTAGCCAGGTTAATAAAAAAGAAAAGAGAGAATAACCAAATTGATGCAATAAAAAAACAATAAAGGGGATATCACCACAGATTCCACAGAAATTCAAACCATCATCAGAGATTATTACAAACAACTCTATGCATATAAACTAATAAACCTGGAAGAAATGGATAAATTCCTGGACACTTGCCTCCTCCCAAGCCTAAACCAGGAAGAAGCCAAAACCCTGAACAGACCCATAACAAGGTCTGAAGTTGAGGCGGCAATTAAGAGCTTACCACCCAAAAAAAGCCCAGGTCCAGATGGGTTCACAGCCGAATTCTACCAGACATACAAAGAGGAGCTGGTACCATTCCTTCTGAAACTATTCCAAACAGTACAAAAAGAGGGAATTCTTCCCAAATCATTTTATGAGACCAACATCATCCTGATTCCAAAACCCGGTAGAGACTCAACAAGAAAAGGAAATTGCAGGCCAATATCCATGATGAACATAGATGCAAAAATCTTCAATAAAATACTGACAAGCCGATTGCAACAGCACATCAAAAAGCTTATCCACCATGATCAAGTAGGCTTCATCCTGGGGATGCAAGGCTGGTTCAACATGTGCAAGTCTATAAACGTAATTTACCACATAAACAGAACCAAAGACAAAAACCACATGATTATCTCAATTGATGCAGAGAAGGCCTTTGACAAAATTCAACAGCCCTTTATACTAAAAACCCTCAATAAGCTAGGTATTGATGGAACGTATCTCAAAATAATAAAAGCTATTTATGACAAACCAACAGCCAATATCATACTGAATGGGCAAAAACTGGAAGCATTCCCCTTGAAATGTGGCACCAGACAAGGATGCCCTCTCTCACCGCTGCTATTCAATATAGTATTAGAAGTTCTAGCCAGAGCAATCAGGCAAGAAAAAGAAATAAAGGGCATTCAAATAGGAAAGGAGGAAGTCAAATTGTCTCTATTTGCAGATGACATGTTTGTATATCTAGAAGACCCCACCGTCTCAGCCCCAAATCTCCTGAAACTGATAAGCAAGTTCAGCAAAGTCTCAGGATACAAAATCAATGTGCGAAAATCACATGCATTCCTATACACCAATAACAGACTTAAAGAGAGCCAAATCAAGAACAAACTTCCATTCACAATTGCCACAAACAGAATAAAATGCCTAGGAATAGAACTAAGAAGGAACGTAAAGGGCCTCTTCAAGGAGAACTACAAGCCACTGCTCAATGAAATATGAGAGGACACAAACAGATGGAGAAACATTCCATGTTCATGGTTAGGAAGAATCAATATCGTGAAAATGGCCATACTGCCCAAAGTAATTTACAGATTCAATGCTATCCCCATCAAGCTACCAATGACCTTCTTCACAGAACTGGAAAAAATCACCTTAAACTTCATATGGAACCAAAAGAGAGCCCGCATAGCCAAGTCAATTCTAAGCAAAAAGAACAAAGCGGGAGGCATCACACTACCGGACTTCAAACTATACTACAAGGCTATAGTAATCAAAACAGCATGGTACTGGTACCAAAACAGAGATATAGGCCAATGGAACAGAACAGAGGTCTAGGAGGAAACACAACATACCTACAACCATCTGATCTTTGACAAACCAGACAAAAACAAGCAATGGGGAAAGGATTCCCTGTTCAATAAATGGTGTTGGGAAAGCTGGCTAGCCATGTGCAGAAAGCAGAAACTGGACCCCTTCCTGACACCTTACACTAAAATTAACTCCAGATGGATTAAAGACTTAAACATAAGACCTAACACCATAAAAACCCTAGAAGAAAATCTAGGCAAAACCATTCAGGACATAGGTGTAGGCAAGGACTTCATGACCAAAACACCAAAAGCATTGACAACAAAAGTCGAAATAGACAAACGGGACCTAATCAAACTCCACAGCTTCTGCACGCCAAAAGAAACAGTCATTAGAGTGAATCGGCAACCAACAGAATGGGAAAAAATTTTTGCAGTTTACCCATCTGACAAAGGGCTGATATCCAGAATTTACAAAGAACTAAAACAGGTTTACAAGAAAAAAACTAACAAGCCCATTCAAAAGTGAGCAAAGGATATGAACAGACACTTTACAAAAGGAGACATACATGAGGCCAACAAACATATGGAAAAATGTTCATCATCACTGGTCATCAGAGAAATGCAAATCAAAACAACATTGAGATACCACCTCATGCCAGTTAGAATGGCGATCATTAAAAAATCTGGAGACAACAGATGCTGGAGAGGATGTGGAGAAATAGGAACACTTTTGCACTGTTGGTGGGAGTGTAAATTAGTTCAACCATCGTGGAAGACAGTGTGGCGATTCCTCAAGAACCTAGAAATAGAAATTCCATTTGACCCAGCAATCCCATTACTGGGTATATATCCAAAGGATTACAAATCGTTCTACTATAAGGACACGTGCACACGAATGTTCATTGCAGCACTGTTTACAATAGCAAAGGCCTGGAACCAACCCAAATGCCCAT
>NW_022445849.1:0-2646 GCF_009761245.1 Sapajus apella | reverse complement strand
TTTTTTTTTTTTTTTTTTTTTTTTTTGGAGACAGAGTTTCGCTCTTGTTACCCAGGCTGGAGTGCAATGGCGCGATCTCGGCTCACCGCTACCTCCGCCTCCTGGGTTCAAGCAATTCTCCTGCCTCAGCCTCCTGAGCAGCTGGGACTACAGGCACACGCCACCATGCCCAGCTAATTTTTTGTAGTTTTAGTAGAGACGGGGTTTCACCATGTTGACCAGGATGGTCTCTATCTCTTGACCTTGTGATCCACCCGCCTCGGCCTCCCAAAGTGCTGGGATT
This sequence comes from Sapajus apella, assembly GCF_009761245.1. Lineage (NCBI taxonomy): Eukaryota > Metazoa > Chordata > Mammalia > Primates > Cebidae > Sapajus > Sapajus apella. The sequence goes on along the minus strand of NW_022445849.1, from coordinate 2,363 downwards.
ACAGGCTTGAGCCACCGCGCCTGGCTAAACTGACATCCTTATGTGACAAGAATGAGATGTAGTGTTCAGTCACATTAAAAAACAAATCATCCCATATAGAGGAAGCTTTGGATATAGGAACATCAAACTGGTCTGAAGTGTAATGAAAAGCTTCTTCTGCCACAAATATCAGTGTAGTGATATCTGCCAGTAAGAAAATATAAATCAGCATAACCCTGGGATGCAGCAAGAAGAATATTGAGCCAGGAAAGAAAACATTAAAAAAAAAAAAAGAATTACTCATTCTTTTTCTAGTGTATACGACCAAAATTTAGGAGGGGTCGGGGGATATCATGGCAGTGTAATAGGTTGATATGTTAAACTTGTGGAAAAGCCTTCAATTCTGTTTTAACATATGAGAAGGAAGGATGACTGACTTCATGACTAGCATTAAGAAAATGTCACATGTTGATAAACTGTTTCTACCTTGATGATTTTATACACACAAGAGATAAAAAATAAGGCACGTGCTTAGATATATTGGGAATGAGATGGGACTGTGGCATTGTCACAAGGGTACACAAATACTGAGAGTGACTGATAGAGGAATGGTCCCCATCGGTTGTAACCTCAGGTAAGACCAGGAGGCCTGTGTTTTAGCAAACCCTGGGCAATTGGAATGAAGGGCTCCTAAGATTCCATGACACGCCCAGCTTCTAATTCTGTTATTGCAACAGCAGGCCGTTACCTGGGACTCTGGCCACTATCTCCCACACTCTTGTCAGAGTCTGAGCTACAGGCAGCACCTTCAGCTCCCAGCTGAAGCATTGCGAACATTGTTTTTGCGGTTAAGGACCCTAAAGTGCTGTGTGGATCAAGTTCTTCTCAACAGTAAGTTAAGAATTTGAGTTGTTGACATCCCCCAGTCCTGAATAAACCTATTTGATTTACAGTTTTTAACCCATCATGTGTTTGGATTTCTTCTCTCCAGTCTCTGGCTGTACCTGTGGTGTCCCAAATGTCAGCATGGCGACATCTGGCAGGACTTGTTCCACGAAAACCACAGAGGTGAAATTTCCACATACCATCGAGAATTCCTATTCCCAGCAGGAAGAGACCAAACCGAATTTCGGAGCCAGCAAAAATAGACTTCTTCTGAGCCAGGTTGCCTACTTCCAGAACTATCAGCTGAAGACATACAGTAAGTTCTATAGTTTCATCACTATGAAACTGATGAATGATGTCCTGTCTTATCTCAAGAAACTAACCATCTCTTCATCAAAATTAATTTTATTTTTCCCATACTTGTAGAAAATAGAAATGGGTACTTTAACATTTAGTTAAAGATGGAAGACAGAGGACAAAGTATTTAGCAACTTTTCCACGTCTGCAGTAAGATGGGTGTGAGACTGGGGTTACAATCCCACCTATTGATTTCTGACACAGACACAGAATCACCTGTTTTCCTCATCAAGAGGCTAAATCCATGTTTACAGGAATCCTCTCTGTACCGTATAAGATCCTGCAGACAAGTAGCATCCAGTCTCTTGGTCTAAATGTCTGAGGCTACTGAACTTCCATTAGGCTCTGGTTTCTGCTGAGGCCCAGTAAGCAAAGCTGTGTTCTGGGACACTGGGGGAAACACAGTGATAGCACACAGTACCACCTGTGAGGAGCTCAAAGGGGACCCTGCTCCTAAAAGAACCTGTGGTATGTGTATGTGGCACCATCAAGACCAGGGAGTACCCTGGTACACCAGTACCAGCCTCTCAATTAGCTGGGATCCCTGGTGAGCACCACTGCAAATGGCTAATTTTTGTATATTTAGTTGAGGCAGAGTTCCACCATGTTAGCCAGGCTGGTCTTGAACTCCAAAGGTCAAGTGACCAGCCTGCTTTGGCCTCCTAAAGTGCTGGGATTCCAGGCGTGAGCCACTACGCCTGCTCCACAGATTCTTTTTTCAGTAAAAGTTGTTAGAATTCATCCATCGGTCTAGTCTCCTATATAAATTTCTCGAACCATTCATTGACAATGATATATGATAAGATAAGTCAGTATTGCAGCAATGCTTCTGGAAAGCATTTAGGGCAATTTATGAAGATTTTGGGGAAAAAGTTTTAATTATTTACACTGACTTAGGTCAGAGGATATGTGATTAAGATCTACCAGATGAGGGAGATTTTGTCCCATGGATCTGAAAAGCAGGCTCATTTACTTCTAGGGCGACTTAGTCTAGGGCTCATTAGGACATTCCTGTCAGGATATTACATTCTTACACTGAGAGTATTTTTCATCCTTGTGCTATGACTGAACACTGATTTGGTCTTGTGTCAAATGCGATTTGCTTAATGTGACCTGCTCTTCTGAATTTGTTTACAGAAGAT
>NW_022445848.1:0-2646 GCF_009761245.1 Sapajus apella | reverse complement strand
CATTTCCCCACTTCTTTAAACTGCACAGTGTCTTCTTATGTCTTCCAGACCCTCTTGAATTGTATTTTGATTCTTCTGTATGCAGGGGTTAGGGAGGTGCACCAAAACCTGGGATAAGGGCACCGTAGACACGGCTCTATTCAAGTCGAGGTGAGGGTTCTGTCACCAATACATGAAAGACTGTCTGGGCAAGGAAGATCTCATGAGCCATGTGAGGGTGACAGTCAGCCTGGCAGCAGCCACACCTACCCAGAGTCATTGAATGTGTCATGACTCCTCCCCAGGAACCAGACGTCATCCTCTTCACCCGCAGTTGGTCTGTCCCTGGTGTAGTAGATGTGCCCACATTCTACTTCGGCTGTCTTCTCTGGGTTACCCTGCAAAGAGAAGAGAGCTCCTTTGTGGAAGGCACTGAATTTAGAGGTGATGAGGCACAACCTGGGTTCCATTCTGGGTTTGATTTCTGCCTCCGGTTCTACCTGGTACCTGGGCATATCTTACCATATCTCTGAGTATATTTTCATTACATGAAGGGACAGGATGCATGGTACTGTTCTGAGTGGTTGTGACTAAACCAATTTCAATTACAATTTTAAAAAGTATCGATTTGCTTTTGTGTGACACTCTACCAGGATAAAATTTCTACTCTAGTGTGAACCTTGCTCCCTGCTATACGCTCAGCATTCACCCTGTCTGGACAGATGAGAGGCATCAATAAACATTAGATGAGTGACTTTTCTTCCCTAAATACTATCTCATTTGATCCTCACATAAAGCCTATGAGGCTGGTGTTTTTTTTTTTTTCAGTTAACTTTTCGGTTTAAGGTAATTGTGGACTTGCATGCAGTTATAAAAAATAATGCAGACTGATGCCCCCCTATACTTTTTACTAGTTTTCCATAGTGGCAACACCTTGCAAACTATAGTTTAGTATCTCGGCCAGCATTCTGACGTTAATACAATCCAACAGTCGTCAGATGTGCCATTTCACTTGTACTTAACGTATGTATTGATTTTTATGCAGTTTGATCACATATGCAGGGTCGTGCATTCACCACCACATCGGAAGATCTCTCATGTTGCCCTTTTATATCCACATCCACCTCCTTCTCCCCATCCCTAGCCCCTTGCTAACAACTAATCTGTTCTCTATTTTCATAATTTTGTTGTTTCAGGCATGTTATATACCTTGCATAGTGTACAACTGTTTGAGACTGTTGTAGTTTTTCAGCATAATTCTCTAGAGACTCATCCGAGTTGTGTGCATCAATGGTTTGATCCCATTTATTCATTTATGAAACTGAGTCTCTCTCTGCCACCCAGGCTGGAGTGCAGTTGCGTGATCTTGGCTCCCTACAACCTCCATCTCTTGGGTTCAAGTAATTCTCTGCCTCGGCCTCCTGAGTAGCTGGAATTACAGGCACCTGCCATCATGCCTGGCTACTTTTTGTATTTTTAGTAGAGACAAGGTGTCACCATTTGGCCAGGCTGGTCTTGATCTCCTGACCTCGTGATCCATCTGTCTCGGCCTCCCAAAGTGCTGGGATTACAGGCGTGAGCCACCATGCCCGGCCCTGATCCTTTTTATTGCAGAACTGTATTCCATGTTGTGGGTGTAGCTCAGTTTTGTTTAACTGTTTACCTATTAAAAGCATCTGGGTTGCCTCCAGGCTTTGGCTATTTTGAGTAAAGTTGCTACATACATTTGCATACATGGTTTTGTTGAGGACCATACATGGCACTTTTTTTAGTTCATTTTAAGTAAAAATACAAAAAACGAAACAAAAAAAACCCTTATGCTCAGAGAGGCGTATCCACTTGCTTAAAGTCACTACGGTTGGTATTTAAATTTGGTTCTTGCTTCACAACCTAGTCACTTGACCCCTAAACAATATCTCTTGTGGAACACGAAATGGTTTTAAGAGCTATCTGGAAAATATTTTTAAAAACATTGAATCACATCCCTGTTTGGATTCACTTCCAATTGTTCTGAGCGTATCAGGTTGATCCTTAGTTTACTGCTGACATGCTTTGAACTCTCTGGAAGTCCATGAAGAAGATACACTTCAGAAAAAGAGCTTTCAATGGGAATAGGATTTAGGTAGTATATGAGAAATTATTTTTAAACCTGTAGTTATGATTATAATTGCCTTCTGTTTATGGCAAGTAATAATGTTTTCCACTTGTGATGCTAGATCAAGATAAGTGCCTTTATGGACTGAGTTGACAGGCACAAGATTATATCAATATATGGAAGACTGAACTATATGCTTTTTTTTTTTTTTTTTTTTTTTTAAGATGGAGGCTTGCTGTGTTGCCAGGCTGGAGTGCAGTGGTGAGATCTTGGCTCAATGCAACCTCCGCCTCCCAGGTTCAAGTGATTCTTCTGCCTCAGCCTTCTGAGTAGCTGAGATTACAGGCACATGCCGCCACACCCAGCTAATTTTTGTATTTTTAGTAAAAATGGTGTTTCACCATGTTGCCCTGGCTGAGTTTTTATATGCAACTGAAGTAGGTGTTCATTCAAATTAGATCATTACAAACTTTGGATGCTGCATGTAATATTCATAGTAACTATGAAGAAAATATCGATAGAATATAAACAGAAGGAAATCAGAGGGGAACAAAATGTGTCACAACAACAAC
>NW_022445847.1:1078-2646 GCF_009761245.1 Sapajus apella | reverse complement strand
ATGGATGGATGGTGGTTGGGGTAGAGAGGTGGTAGATGGATGGGTGAATACTTGGATATAATGGATGTTATAGACTGATGTATGGATAAATGGATGGGTGGAGGGATGGATGAATGGTGGATGGTTTCATTAGCTCATATGGAATATAGGTTATTTATCTTCTCCCTTTTATGACTTCTCCAGGTTGCCAAGGTATTTTCATGTTCAGTGTCACTTTTGACTCCTCCAGTGGCCTCCAATCCTTCCAATTATCCATCCATCCACCCAGGAACCATCCATCCACCATCCATCCATCCATCCATCCACCCATCCATCCACCACCCCTCCATCCATCCACCCCAGCACCATCCAACCACCATCCATCCATCCATCCATCCATCCACCACCCATCCATTCACCACCCATCCATCCATCCATCATTCCTTCTCTCAAACGCCATTTTTGGTGCCATGTGACCTGTTTTTGTAGAGACATGGTTTGACCATATTGGCCAGGCTGGTCTCGAACTCTTGACTTTAGGTGATCTGCCCACCTTGGCATCCCATAGTGCTGGGATTACAGGCATGAGTCGCTGTACTCAGCCTTTTTGTATCTTTAATAGAGACGGGGTTTCACCATGTTGGCCAGGCAGGTCCTGAACCCCTGGCCTCAGAGGATCCGCCTGCCTTGGCCTCCCAAAGTGCTGGGATTACCAGTGTGAGCCACCATGCCTCGCCACAAACAACATTAAGCAAAGAATTTAGACATGCCTGAGGACTCAACAAAAGACATGAACAAAGAAAAGACATATTGCAATTATGGGTAGAAAATTCCATGGAGATGTAAATTCTCCCTAAATCAAGCTATAAATGTAATGCAATTACATAAAAACATCAACCAGATTTCTCACCAATTTAGTCTACAGTGCATTTGAAGGTAGAAATAGATAAGAATAACTAAGAAAATTCTGATAAAAGAATAACAAGGAGAAACCCAAACCAGATGTTAAGGATAAGGTGATGAAAACACTGTGGTCGTGGCATATAAAGAAACATGCCAGTAGGAGAGAATTTCGAGGCTGTACACATCTCGTCTGAATGCCCATGAGCATCAGGCGTGTGAGAAGACGCAGGGGCTGACGTGCAGCCCTGGGAGACTGGAGGGCACCTGGGAAATGTAGTCTGAGTCTTAACTCATGACTCAAATGAACTCCTGATGAAACCATAAAAATGCTAGGAAGACCATTATTTTAATTTTAGAAGATGAGAGACCTTTCCAATGTGAACCCAAAGCATCTGAGACAGATCTCAATCAGTTTAGAATGTGTATTTTGCCAAGATTAAGCACGCACCTGAGACACAGCCTCAGGAGGTCCTGACAACACGTGCCCAAGGTGGTCAGGGCGCCGTGTATTTTACCCCTTTTAGGAGATGGCAGACGTCAATCAATTGATGTAAGATTTACGTTGGTTCCATCTAGAAGCATGGGACAACTTGAGGTTGGGGGGCTTCGAGGTTATAGGTAGATTTAAACATATTCTGAGCCGGGCGCGGCGGCTCAAGCCTGTAATCCCAGCACTGTGGGAGGCC
>NW_022445847.1:0-978 GCF_009761245.1 Sapajus apella | reverse complement strand
AAAAAAAAAAAAAAAAAAAAAAAAAAAAAAAAAAAAAAAAACATATTCTGCTTGGCAATTGGCTGAATGAGTTATTATCTATAGAAAGGAATGTCTGGCTTACAATAAGGGGTTGTGGAGGCTAAAGTTTTCTCCTGCAGATGAAGACTCCGGATAGCAGGCTTCAGAGAGAATATATTGTAAATGTTTCCGTCAGACTCAAGGTCTGTGTTGACCTCGCTCTGTCGCCCAGGCTGGAGTGCAGTGGCACGATCTCAGCTCACTGCAACCTCCACCTCCCGGGTTCAAGCAATTCTCCTGCCTCGGCCTCCAGAGTAGCTGGGATTACAGGTCGTCCATGAACACACCAGCTAATTTTTTAATATTCAGTACAGATGGGGTTTCACCATGTTGGCCAGGCTGGTCCCGAACCCCTGAGCTCAGGTGATCCGCCCGCCTTGGCCTCCCAAAGTGCTGGGGTGACAGGTGAGAACCACGGCGCCTGGGTGAAAGTGGCCTGTTTGTGACACAGACAGCACGGAAGTTCCTTAGTTCTACATGAGCGCTACCTCCTCCTGGCAGGGGCTGGTTTTGCGGTGCTGTCTCTCACGGGTTTTGATGGAGATGTTTTCCCAGCATTATAGACGAGTATGGAGGCTTTGCCCCTCCCCACGCCTGGGACTGTTTATGTTGCCTGGCTTCGTCAGGAGACCCCTTGCCTGGCTGCTCTGGATGTCGGGGGTCGGGCTGGGACACAGACCCCTGGCCGTGTCTGTCTGTCTATCTGCCTTGGGAAGGGGCCTCACCAAGTTACTTCATCTCTAGCCTTCTCTGATCTGTTTTGGACACTTACATTTGCCCTGAAATTATCCATTTTGGTTTTTAAAAAATATACTGTGCATCAGACACCAAACCCCTTATGATTCTTTTCATCAGCTTCCTCTCAATCAGCTCATTGACAGTTGCTGGACTTGTTTCCCAGCTGTTTCTGACAGGTGA
>NW_022445846.1:1794-2647 GCF_009761245.1 Sapajus apella | reverse complement strand
CTGTAAGTTTAATATATACCTTGACAATGATTCTGCTACATAGCTCCGTTTTTGTTTTAGAGCCAGATATTTCTCATTAAACCCTATAGTCCCATTCACTCAGGAATATCCAAACTCATGTTTTTGCAGAAACGTGTTTCTACCTCGAAGAATCTAAACATAGATGCAACTTCCGAAGGTGAATGAGCACACAGTGGAGCAGTTTGAAAGAGACATTTCTCGTATGATTTAGCTGCGAACTTATAGCTAATTCTTAAGAGTCTGTATATGGCTGGAAATATCTCTTTCCATATTCTCCAAACAAACGGTTGATGAACGGCTACATTCACACAATTGGTTACCACTGTAAGTTTAATATACACGTTGACAATAATTCTCCTACATAGCTCCGTTTTTGTTTTGGAGCCAGATATTTCTCATTGAACCCTCTATTCCCATTCACTCAGGAATATCCAAACGCAGCTTTTTGGAGAAATATGTTTCTAACTAGCAGAATGTAAACATAGATGCAACTTCCGAAGGTGAACGAACACACAGAGGAGCAGTTTGAAAGAGACGTTTCTCGTATGATTTAGATGTGATCTTAAAGCTAATTATTAAGAGTCTGTATATGGCTGGTAATATCTCTTTCCAGATTCTCCAAAGAAAGGGTTAGTGAACTGCTACATTCACACAATTGTTTAACTCTGTAAGTTTAATATACACCTTGACAGCCATTGTGCTACATAGCTCCATTTTTTTTTTAGAGCCAGATATTTCTCGTTAAACCCTATACACCCTTTCACTCAGGAATATCCATACGCAGGTTTTTGGAGAAAGGTGTTTCTAACTCGCAGAAGCTAAACATAGATGC
>NW_022445846.1:0-1694 GCF_009761245.1 Sapajus apella | reverse complement strand
CACAATTGTTTAACTCTGTAAGTTTAATATACACCTTGACAGCCATTCTGCTACATAGCTCCGTTTTTTTTTTAGAGCCAGATATTTCTCGTTAAACCCTATACACCCTTTCACTCAGGAATATCCATACGCAGGTTTTTGGAGAAAGGTGTTTCTAACTCGCAGAAGCTAAACATAGATGCAACTTCCGAAGGTGAACGAACACACAGTGGAGCAGTTTGAAAGAGACGTTTCTCGTATGATTTAGATGCGATCTTAATGGTAATTCTTAAGTGTCTCTATATGGCTGGAAATATCTTTTCCAGATTCTCCAAAGAAAGTGTTAGTGAACTGCTACATTCACACAATTGTTAAAGCCTGTAAGTTTAATATACAGTTTGACTTTCATTCTGCTACATAGCACCGTTTTTGTTTTAGAGCCAGATATTTCTCATTAAACCCTATACTCCCATTCACTCAGTAATACCCAAACGAATGTTTTTGCAGAAACGTGTTTCTAACTCGCAGGATCTAAACATAGATGCAACTTCTGAAGTTGAACGAACACACAGTGGAGCAGTTCGAAAGAGACGTTTCTCCTATGATTTAGATGCGATGTTAAAGCTAATTATAAAGATTCTGTATATGGCTGGAGATATCTCTTTCCAGATTCTCCAAAGAAAGGGTTAGTGAACTGCTACATTCACACAACTGGTTAACTCTTTAAGTTTAATATACACCTTGTCAATGATTCTGTTACATAGCTCCGTTTCTGTTTTCGAGACAGATATTTCTCATTAAAACCGATACTCCCATTCACTCACGAATATCTATACGCAGCTTTTTGGAGATACGTGTTTCTAACTCACAGAATGTAAACATAAATGCAACTTCCGAAGGTGAACGAACACACAGTGAAGCAATTTGAAAGAGACGTTTATCGTATGATTTAGATGCGATCGTAAAGCTAATTCTTAAGAGTCTGTAAATGGCTGGAAATTTTCCTTTCCAGATTCTCCAAAGAAAGAAAGGGTTAGTGAACTGCTACAATAACACAATTGCTTAACTCTGTAAGTTTAATATACAGCTTGACAATCTTTCTGCTACATAGCTCCGTTTTTGTTTTAGAGCCAGATATTTCTCATTAAACCCTATACTCCCATTCACTCAGGAATATCCAAACGCAGCTTTTTCGAGAAACGTGTTTCTAACTCGCAGGATCTAAACACAGATGCAACTTCCGAAGGTGAACGAACACACAGTGGAGCAGTTTGAAAGAGACGTTTCTCGTATGATTAAGTTGCGATCTTAAAGCTAATGCTTAAAGTGTCTATATGGCTGGAATTATCTCTTTCCAGATTCTCCAAAGAAAGGGTAAGTGAACTGCTACATTCACACAATTTTGTAACTCTGTAAGTTTAATATACACCTTGACAATGATACGGCTACATAGCTCCGTTTTTGTTTTAGAGCCACATATTTCTCATTAAACCATATAGTCCCATTCACTCAGGAATATCCAAACGCAGCTTTTTTTAGAAAGGTGTTTCTAACTCGCAGAATCTAAACATAGATGCAACTTCCGAAGTTGAACGAACACACGGTGGAGCAGTTTGAAAGAGACGTTTCTCGTATGATTTAGATGCGATCTTAAAGTTAATTATTAATAGTCTGTATAGGGCTGGAAATATCACTTTCCAGATTCTCCAAAGAAA
>NW_022445845.1:0-2647 GCF_009761245.1 Sapajus apella | reverse complement strand
CTAGATTGCTGCGTTTTTGTTTTAGAGCAAGATATTTCTCATTACGGCGTTTAGTCTCAGTCATTCTGGAATATCCAAACGCAGCTTTTAGAAGAAACGTGTTTCTAACTCGCTGAATCTAAACATAGATGCAACTTGCTAAGGTTAGCGAACACAAAGCAGAGTAGTTTTCACTAGACGTTTCTCCTGTGTTTCAAACGGAGTCTTACTGCTAGTTCTTATATACCTGTATATGGCTCGAAATATCTTTTTCCAGATTCTCCAAATAAAAGATTTCTGAACTCCTGCACACACACATCAGTTTAACTCTGTAATTTGATTGTACAGCTTAACAACCATTCTTCTATATGGTTGCGTTTTTGTTTTAGTGCAACGTATTACTCATTACAGTCTACAGACTCATTCACTCTGGAATATCCAAACGCAGCATTTAGAAGAAACTTGTGTATAACTCGCTGAATCTAAACATAGATGAAACATCCTAAGGTGAACGAACCCAAAGCTGAGCAGTTTGAAATAGACGTTTCTCCTATGTTTTAAACGCAGTCTTACTACTAGTTCCTATATATCTGTATATGGATGGAAATGTCTGTTCCCAGATTCTCCAAAGAAAAGATTTGTGAACTGCTGCACACACACATCAGTTTAACACCGTAAGTTGATTTTACAGCTTGACAACCATTCTGCTAGATAGCTGCGTTTTTGTTTTACATGATGATATGTCTCATTTCATTCTACATTATCATTCATTCTGGAATATCCAAATGTAGCTTTAAAAGAAACGTGTTTCTAACTCCCTCAATCTAAACATAGATGCAACTTCCTAAGGTGAGCGAAGAAAAAGCAGAGCAGTTTTCACTAGACGTTTCTCCTGTGTTTTCAACGCAGTCTTACTGCTAGTTCTTATATGCCTGTATATGGTTGGAAATATCTGTTTCCAGATTCTCCAAAGAAAGGATTTCTAAACTGCTGCACACACACATCAGTTTAAATCTGCAAATTGATTGTACAGCTTGACGACCATTCTGCTAGATAGCTGCGTTTTTGTTTTAGAGCAACGTATATCTCATTACAGTCTACAGTTTCATTCACTCTGAAAAATCCAAACTCAGCTTTTAGAAGAAAAGTGTTTCTAACTGGCTGAATCTAAACATAGATGAAACTTCCTAAGGTGAACGGAAGCAAAGCAGAGAAGTTTGCACAACACGTTTCTCCTGTGTTTTAAACGCAGTCTTACTGCTAGTTCTCATATGCCTGAATATAGTTGGAAATATCTGTTTCCAGATTCTCTTAGGAAAGGATTTCTGAACTACTGCACACACACAACAGTTTATCTCGGTAAGTTGATTCAACAGCTTATCAACAATTCTGCGAGATACCTGTGTTTTTGTTTTATAGCAAGATATTTCTCATTACAGCTTATAGTCTCATTCACCGGGGAATATTCAAACGCAGTTTTCAGAAGAAACATGTTTCTAAGTCACCGAATCTAAACATAGATGATACTTCCTGAGGTGAACGAACACAAAGCAGAGCAGTTTGAATTAGACGTTTCTCCTGTGTTTTAAAATCAGCCCTACTGCTAGTTCTCATATGCCTGTTTATGGCTTGAAATATCTGATTCCAGATTCTCCAAGGAAAGGATTCCTGAACTGCTGCACAGTCACATCAGTTTACCCCTGTAAGTTGATTCTACATCTTATCAACTATTCTGCTAGATAGTTGCGTTTTTGTTTTAGAGCAAGATATTTCTCATTACAACCTATAGTCTCAGTCACTCTGGAATATCCAAACGCAGCTTTTAGAAGAAACGTGTTTCTAACTCGCTGAATCTAAACATAGAAGCAACTTCCTAAGGTGAACGAACAAAACGCAGAGCAGTTTGAAATAGACGATTCTCCTGTGTTTTAAACGCAGTCTTACTGCTATTTCTTATATGCCTGTATATGGCAGGATATATCTGTTTGGAGATTCTCCAAAGAAAAGATTTCTGGACTGCTGCACACATGCATCCGTTTAACTCTGTAAGTTCAGTCTACAGCTTAAGAACCATTCTTCTAGATAGCTGCGTTTTTGTTTTAGAGCAAGATATTTCTCTTTACACCCTACAGTCTCAGTCACTCTGAAATATCCAAACGCAGCTTTTAGAAAAAACGTGATTCTAAGTCGCTGAATCTTAACATAGATGCAACTTCCTAAGGTGAGCGAACACAGAGCAGTTTTCACTAGACGTTTCTACTGTGTTTTAAAAGCAGTCTTACTGCAAGTTCTTATATGCCTGCATATGGCTGGAAATATCTGTTTCCATATTATCCAAAGATAGGGTTTCTGAACTGCTGCACACACATATCAGTTCAACTCTGTAAGTTTATTGTACTGCTTGACAACCATTCTGCTAGACAGCTGCATTTTGATTTAGAGCAAGATATTTTTCATTACACTCTACAGTCTCATTCACTCTGGAATATCCAAACGCAGCTTTTGGAAGAAATGCGTTACTAACTCGCTGAATCTAAACATAGATGCAACTTCCTAAGGTGAACGAACACAAAGCAGAACAGTTTTCACTAGGGGTTTCTCCTGTGTTTTAAAATTAGTCTTACTGCTAGTTCTCATATGCCTGTTTATGGCTTGAAATATCTGATTC
>NW_022445844.1:423-2647 GCF_009761245.1 Sapajus apella | reverse complement strand
GTATTGGCTAAGGGAGACATAGGAACTTGTTTTTTTTCTTCCTGCAGTGCTCTCATCTGAGCCCATGAAAGAGGAGAAAAGACACTGTTTGTACAGCCGGGTCTGAACACAACACTTTCCTCTGTCTCTGCAGGACTCCTGAGCTGAAGGGAAGGTGATCACATTCAAGGAAGAACCTTCTGCCCCAGCTTTGCAGGATGAAAAGCTTTCCTGCTTGGCTCTTATTCTTCCACAAGAGAGAGCTTTCTCAGGACCTGGTTGCTACTGGTTCAGCAACTCTGCAGAAATGTCCTCCCTTGTGGCTTCCTCAGCTCCTGCCCTTGGCGTGAAGTCCCAGCATTGGTGGCATTTCCTCATCTTCAACTTTTATGCTCCCCTTTACCTAACCCTTCATGCCTCCCATGCAACTGTACTCACCCTGTGCCAGAAACACATTGCATTATTAAATTTTTCCCAAACGTGGAGTTAAAAATGGTGCGGTCTATTTGGCTCCAAAGAAAAAACAAGAAAGAAAAGGAAAGGCAGGGCTCGGTGACTCAGGCCTGTTATCCCAGTGCTTAGAGAAGCCGAGGCAGGCAGAAATTGAGATCAGAATATTGAGACCATCTTGGCCAATATGTTGAAACACTGTCTCTACTAAAAATACAAAAATTAGCTAGGCGTGGTTGCACGTCCCTGCAATCCCAGCTGCTCAGAAGGCTAAGGCAGGAGAATCGCTTGAACCAATGAGTCAGATGTTGCAGTGAGCTGCAATGGTGTCACTTCAATCAAGCCTGGTGACAGAGCCAGACTCAGTCTCAAAAGAAAGAAAAAAAAAAATAAAGAAAAAGAGAAGATTCCCCAGTAGAATAATGGTTTTCATGTATATGTCCTAAGTATGTTAGGTGATACATGTGTTAAATAGCTTGATTTAGACATTCCATACTATAAGCACATATCAAAATTTTATGCTGTACAACATGAAGATACTATACAGTTTTTACCTGTCAATTAAAAAAGTAAACCCAACGTTTAAAAACGCAGTGTATGAAAACTGAGAACAAGCTATAACAACTGAAACAAACTTGGCAAACATGAGATGAGAAACCAGCCAGCAAGCCCATCAGAACTCTTTCTTAACCCCGTCCACAATATTGTGTATCTATAAATTAGTACATAGTTTTTCATTCCAGAGCCTTCAATAATATTGTCTTCTCAAAGGACTTGTGCAGATTTCAGAGAAAGACAAATTTAGAAGATGGAGGGTTATTCATTGTGTTCTGAAAATCAGTTTCAAATGTGTCAAATCTAAAAGTACATTATCAATTCAAAAGTTTATTTCAAAGTAATAATTATTTGAGCATAATTTCTCTACTGTCAGAGACAGCTGTTACTTTATTTTCAATCAAACTTAATGTTTCTTTTATGCGCATAAATTACCAAGACCTAATGCTATAATCATCAGTATTTTATGCATATTTTATTTTTAGTTATATGTTACTTGTACATACACAGCAGTACAAGTACATATAAATTCTATAGGAATATATTAAGCTGATAATTATGTCTGTTCTGTTTGATCCCAGAGTTGCAACCAGTAGGCCTTATTCCCTAAGTTGAGGAAATGATTTGTCTCATTTTATATGAGACTTGTGGTGTGGAATTATAAGGTAGAACTAAAATGTATGGGATGAATATTTCAGTGAAGATGCGTTCTGCTAATAGCAGGAAATCTGATCCAGTCAGTTTTATTTTTCTTTAACCCATTATCTCACATAGCCGATAGAGCTAAGGCTGCTCAACTCTGCTGGCCAGTGGCATCACCAGTGATCCTGGAACTTCATAGTTCATCTCTCTATAACACACAGCACCTCAGCTTTCCTGAGATGGTAGGAAGACCCCTGCAGCACCTTTAGGTTTCTTATTCTTTCCCAGCAACTCCCAAAGGCAGGAAAAGGATACTACTTTTTCCTTTGTGCCTTTATAAGGAGCAACTAATAAAGTTGCTGTACCCACTTTCTCACACATTGATATGACCATGAAATCACGTGGGCCCAGACAAGCCAGGATTCAACCTTTGTAGAATGGGCCTGATGCACAGGGAAGAAAAGGAGCAAAATCATATATTTTTTAAAAATAAAGAAATGGTGGATGGAGTAGGAGAGATGGATTTCAGGTTAGGGAAATGATAGATTGTGATACTATCAGTTTGTTAGTATTGGTAGTTAAATGCTGCATGAAGACC
>NW_022445844.1:0-323 GCF_009761245.1 Sapajus apella | reverse complement strand
AAAGGATTGTTTTTAGAACTCAATTAAGTATGCTGACATGTTATTTTCTGAGGTAAATACATTTTCCAGAAAAATTTTTGAAAAAAAGAAGAAATGACTAGCGCTATAAAGTCTAAAATATACTATATGTTTTCTAAAATATACTACAAATTTTTAAAAACAAATGCATTGTTACTGATATTTATTAAATATGCTAGTAAAACAGAGTCTAGAATTAGAAACAGAAGGATTTGAGATTCAGTTTCAGTTTTTGATAAATTGTATTCCAAGCTCATTTCTTTCACTAAATGAATCCTGAAAAATTAACAATTGAAACATAAAGA
>NW_022445843.1:0-2647 GCF_009761245.1 Sapajus apella | reverse complement strand
GTTCGTTCACCTTTCTTAGCTGCATCTATGTTTAGGTTCGGCGAGTTAGAAACACGTTTGTTCTAAAAGCTGCGTTTGGATATTCCTGAGTGAATGGGAGTATAGGGTGTAATGAGTAATATCTGGCTGTAAAACAAAAACGGAGCTACCTAGCAGAATGATTGTCAAGGTGTATATTCAACTGACAGAGTTAAACAGGTTTGAGAATGTAGCAGTGAAGAAACCCTTTCTTTGGAGAATCTTTAAAGATATATTTCGAGGCATATAGAGGCACATAAGAATTAGTGGTAAGATCGCGTCTAATCCACAGGAGAAACGTCTCTTTCAAACTGCTCTGCTGTGTTTTCGTTCACCTTGAGAAGTTGCAAGTATGTTTAGATTCAGCAAGTTAGAAAAACGTTTGTTCTAAAAGCTACGGTTGGTTATTCCTGAGTGAATGGGAGGATGGGGTGTATTTAGAAATATCTGGCTCTAAAACAAACACGGAGCTATGTAGCTGAATGATTGTCAAGGCGTATATTCAACTTACAGACTTCAACAGATTTGTGAATGTAGCAGTACACAAACCCTTTCTTTGTAGAATCTAGAAAGAGATATTTCGAGCCATATACAGGAACATAAGAATCAGCGGTAAGATCGCGTCTAAACCACAGGAGAAATGGCTCTTTCAAACTTCTCTGCTGGGGGTTCCTTCACCGTAGGAGGTTGCATCTATGCTTAGACTCCAAGACTTAGAATCAGGTTTCTTCTAAAAGCTGCGTTTGGATATTCCTGGGCTATTGGGAGTATAGTGTGTAATGAGAATATCTGGCTCTAAAACAAAAGAGGAGCTGTGTAGCACAATGATTGTCAAGGTGTATATTAAAATTACAGAGTTAAACAATTGTGTGAATGTGGCAGTTCACTAACCCTTTCTTCGGAGAATCTGTAAAGAGATATTTCCAGCCATATACAGACTCTTAAGAATTAGCTATAAGATCGCATCTAAATCATACGAGAAACGTCTCTTTCAAACTGCTCCAATGTGTGTTCGTTCACCTTAGAAAGTTGCATCTATGTTTAGATTCTGAGAGTTAGAAACTCGTTTCTCCAAAAAGCTGAGTTTGGATATTCCTGAGTGAATGGGAGTAAAGGGTGTAATGAGAAATATCTGGCTCTAAAACAAAAACGGAGCTATGTAGCTGAATGATTGTCAAGGTGTATATTCACCACATGGAGTTCAACAGATGTGTGAATGTAGCAGTTCAGAAACCGTTTCTTTGGAGAATCTGGAAAGAGACATTTCCAGCCATAAACAGGCTCATAAGAACTAGCGGTAAGATCGTGTGTAAACCACAGGACAAACGCCTCTTTCAAACTGCTCTGCTGTGTGTTCCTTTACCTTAGGAAGTTGCATGTATGTTTCGATTCAGCGAGTTAGAAACACGTTTCTTCTAAAAGCTGCGTGTCAATATTCTTGAGTGAATGGGAATATACTGTGTAATGAGAAATATCCGGCTCTAAAACAAAAACGGAGCTATGTAGCAGAATGATTGTCAAGGTGTATACTAAACTTAAAGAATTAAACAATTGTGTGAATGTAGCAGTTGAATAATCCTTTCTTTGAAGAATCTGGAAAGATATATTTCCAGCAATATAGAGAATCTTAAGAATTAACTATAAGATCGCGTCTAAATCACGTTAGAAACGTCTCCTTCAAACTGCACTGCTGTGTGTTCGTTCAGCTTCGGAAGTTGCATCTATGTTTACATTCAGCGAGTTAGAAACACGTTTCTCCAAAAAACGACGTTTGGATATTCCTGAGTGAATGGGAGTATAGGGTGTAATGAGAAATATCGGTCTCTAAAACAACAACGGAGCTATGTAGCAGAATGATTGTCAAGGTGTATATTAAACTTACAGAGTTAAACAATTGTGTGAATGTACCAGTTCACTAACCAATTCTTTGGAGAATCTGGAAAGAGATATTTCCAGCCATATACAGACTCACAAGAATTAGCTTTAAGATCGCATCTAAACCGCAGGAGAAACGTCTCTTTCAAACTGCTCTGCTGTGTTTGGTTCACATTAGGAAGTTGCATCTATGTTTAGATTCAGCGAGTTAGAAACAGGTTTCTTCTAAAAGCTGCGTTTGGATATTCCTGGGTTATTGGGAGTATAGGGTGTAATGAGAAATATCTGGCGCTAAAACAAAAACGGAGCTATGTAGCAGAATGATTGTCAAGGTGTATATTAAACTTACAGAGCTAAATAATTGTGTGAATGTAGTAGTTCACTAACACTTTCTTTGGAGATCTGGAAAGAGATATTTCCAGCCATATAGAGGCTCCTAAGAATTAGCTTTAAGATCGCACCTAAATCATACGAGAAACGACTCTTTCAAACTGCTCTGCTGTGTGTTCGTTCACCTTCAGAAGTTGCATCTATGTTTAGATTCAGCGAGTTAGAAACACGTTTCTCCAAATATTGGCGTTTGGATATTCCTGAGTGAATGGCATTATAGGGTGTAATGAGAAATATCGGGCTCTAAAACAAAAACGGAGCGATTTAGCTGAATGATTGTCAACGTGTATATTCAACATATCGAGTCAAACAGATGTGTGAATGTAGCAGTTCAGAAACCCTTTCTTTTTAGAATCTGGAAATA